>NC_137674.1:89555402-89602902 GCF_963989245.1 Nansenia antarctica | reverse complement strand
AACTGTTCCATGAGGATGTTCATGTCTGTTCACTCAGCTCTGGCTGTTGTGTTTTCAAACAGGTGGCCAACATTTCCCATAGCTGTTACAGTCTTGGGCACGTCAATCAACATTCATTTATTTGACTGATGTAAATCTAATGATGGTGGATTCAGATGTGCAGCTCCATAGCAGAGTTCTGAAGGAGAGCATTCCAGTTGTTTATAACTTTGTTCCTCATCTTGTAAATGGTAAATGGACTGCACTTATATAGCGCCTTTTTGCTGCTCCAAAGTGCTTCCAACGGCCTCTCATTCAGCCATTCACATGCACATTCACACACCAATGGCGGCAAGCTGCCATGCAAGGCGACGGCCCACTCACTGGGAGAAATTTTGGGGTTCCGTGTCTTGCCCAAGGACACTTCGACATGTGGCCAGCCGGGGCTCGAGCCGCCGATCTGCCAACCTTGTGATCATTAGGTAAACCTTGCTATGAAAGAGTCTAACATGTACATTTTAAAGCCACATTAGCTGATGGGTTTCATTAGAAAGAGGAGTAAGAGGAGAGGCGCAGTGATACAGTTATGTATCTGTCTGTTTTCTGAAGCTTTAAACTCTTCTTGCCTGAGTAGCCTCAGGTGGTGGAGCAGGCCGGGATGACGTGGCTATCCATCTCTCCTCACCCTCCGCCAGGGAAGACCATCCATCTCTCCTCACCCTCCGCCAGGGAAGACCATCCTGCATGCTGCTGGTGTTACTTCTGCTGGTGCGTTTAAGGACATGGCTCGCTGGTCTGGTCTGAGTCAGCTGTTCTAGATCTTTCTCTGCTGCCAGACAGCATATTGCCAGACAGTAGTTAAGATGAGAGCCTAAACAGCTAGCTTGTACAGTCGAGAGCTGTTTAAAAAACACGGAATGTCTTCATTTCAGTAAGCAACTTCTATATATAGATATGCCTCTCCACATTGTCACAACAACTTTGTCTATATGACTTGACCAGGTTAACTGACTGTCCAATGTTGCTCCTAGCAGTTTAGCTTGTTTAACTGGTTCCATGGTCACACAGCTGCAGTTAGGTTCAGGTCTAACAGGTGTGGTTCAGGTCTAACAGGTGTGGTTCAGGTGTAACAGGTGTGGTTCAGGTGTAACAGGTGTGGTTTAGGTCTAACAGGTAAGCAACCTGTTTTCAACATAATTATGCGTTAAGGTTAGAACCTCCGCTGAGGCCACCAATTGAGGCCCCCCGAATGAATGCAGTAGCTTCAACAGTTACTTGTACATAGCATAATATGTTACCAGTTTACATTTTTACTTGTTTTATTTAATCAAAAACAAATTCCCCACTTCCCTCCAATGTCAACATTTGTTTCTGGGTCTTTTCTAAAGTCATCAAACGCACTCGGAGAGCTGGAGAGAGAAGAGGTAGAGCATTATAGATTTTCCACAAAATGTTAAGTAGTACAATTTCATTTTATTGTTCTCTTCCGTCCAAACAGCAGTAACAGTTATATTGTGTATACAGACTTTGGAGAAATATGATTAGATGTTCAATAAACGCTGTGTTTTAAACAGCGTGTGGCAACGAACACAATAGAAGTGATCTGGCAATGTTCACTAATGAGATTAAGTATGAAAATAATATATAATATTTATATATTATACTACCTACCTATATAATAATATATAATATATATATTATACTCAATATATCTACAGTGATTCTCCTCAGTTAGAGAGTTTAATATGAGTTGAACCCGTCTCTGCCCAGATGCATTGGAGCAGCTAACTCTCCAGATAGGTCCAGATAGGACCAGATAGGACCAGCTAGGACCAGATAGGACCAGATAGATCTATAATGGACCAAATGACCCAAGTATATTAATAAGGAGCCACTGTACAACATCACATACAGACATTGTCATTGTAATTGGCAAGGCAAGGCAAGGCCAGTTTATTTGTGCAGCACATTTCATACAACAGGGGCGATTCAAAATGCTTTACATACATTATTAAAAAGCATTAAAATGCAGCAAGAAGAGCATTGTAAGAAAATAAAAATGACAATGAATAAAAGCAAATATAAGAAGTAAGTAGATAAAACATTTAATAAGACAATACTTTATGGATAAAAGACATGAATGAAGTGTTTGTGTTTAATCATAACTGCTGCAAAACATGAAGGTTTTTAGCTTAGATTTAAATATGTTTAGGGTTTGGGCCTAATTCTACTATAAATCTATGTACAGTAATTATGCTATGGAAATCACATATTTTGACTATCAAGACAAATTGAGAGCTACATTATTGTGTGAAAATCCAGACACACCAAATTATTACAAATGACAGTAGTTCTCAGTATAATTTCACTGCTGTGGGTATTGCTGTTAACTAGTACTGCTTTTAACTAGTATTGTTGTTGTTAACTAGTACTGTTGTTAACTAGTATTGTTGTTGTTAACTAGTACTGTTGTTAACTAGGGGTGTAACGATACATCGATTCACATCGATGCATCGATTCATTGACTAACGATCTGATTACATCGATGCGATGTAAAAATATCGATCTATATCGTCATCTTAAAGATACACCTTTATTTTGAAATGGCACATTCTGCGTGACTGTCACCATTTCCGTGCAGCGCGCGACTAGCAGCGGCAAATTACAAAGTCAAAGAGCGCTGCACACTGTGTTCTGCATTGTGACTGCGGCGGAGAACAGCGAAGCGGTTTTAGCTGCGACTGCCAAGCCCGCCCACGGCCGACTGTGATTGGTCAATGCTCTAGTCTAGCCGACTGTGATTGGTCAATGCTCTGGTCTGTAACAAAGCATCTGTCTTATGAATGGGCAAAGGCTGCAGGTTGGACCTTACTTACTTACTTTACTCCGGTTTGCTTGTCCAATTTCATTGGATAAACCTGAACAAAATTCCTATTGATAAAATCTACAGGTAAATCATTACTCCCGTAATCAGTGATTAAAGAAGAACACTGGAGGATATACTTATTATATAACACTGGAGGATATACTTAACTTATTTTGGTTAAGAAGAATGTATATAAGATGTACTGCACTGTACTGCATTTGCACTTATTATTTATTATTATTTTATTATTATTATTTATTATTGCACAAATATACTGTAGGTTAAATGGTGACCTTGGTTCAGTTCTAACTGTTAAAAATACTGTGTTTATGAGACAGTAAAAAAGTGAACGTTTACAAAAATCCTGCCTTAAAAAAGGGGGGACAAGTTCTTCCAGTTTTGTTTCATAGGACATTAATGTTTTAAAGCTGAATATCTCTTGTTTGTGAGACTAGTGAACGGGTCTATTTTTCTTTTTGTAACAGAAGAATACTGTATAATACAATATGATTTAAATGCTGGATACCTGGAAGAGCTCACAAATAAAATGGTCAAATAATATTCTAGTTGTTTTTGTGAGTTGATAATTGTGTTAGATTGGCATACGATATCGCGTCATATCGATCATATCGTCATATCGATCTTGAATCGAATCGAATCGAAATCGTATCGTGACTGACATTGTGATATCGTCAAACATCGTATCGTCATACAAACAAATCGATATAATATCGTATCGTGATGAAGCTGGTGATTTACACCCCTATTGTTAACTAATACTGCTGTTGTTAACTAGTACTGTTGTTAACTAGTACTGCTGTTAACTAGTATTGTTGTTAACTAGTATTGCTGTTAACTAGTACTGTTATTAACTCGTACTGCTGTTAACTAGTACTGCTGTTAACTAGTATTGTTGTTAACTAGTACTGCTGTTAACTAGTAGTGCTGTTAACTAGTACTGCTGTTAACTAGTATTTCTGTTAACTAGTATTGCTGTTAACTAGTACTGCTGTTAACTAGTATTGCTGTTAACTAGTACTGCTGTTAACTTGTATTGCTGTTAACTAGTACGGCTGTTAACTAGTATTGCTGTTAACTAGTATTGCTGTTAACTAGTACTGCTGTTAACTAGTACTGTTGTTAACTAGTACTGCTGTTAATTAGTACTGTTGTTAACTAGTACTGCTGTTAACTAGTATTGCTGTTAACTAGTACTGCTGTTAACTAGTACTGCTGTTAACTAGTACTGTTGTTAACTAGTTCTGCTGTTAACTAGTTCTGCTGTTAACTAGTTCTGCTGTTAACTAGTACGGTTGTTAACTAGTACTGCTGTTAACTAGTTGTTAACTTGTTGTTAACTAGTACTGCTGTTAACTAGTTGTTGACTTGTTGTTAACTAGTACTGCTGTTAACTAGTTGTTAACTTGTTGTTAACTAGTACTGCTGTTAACTAGTATTGCTGTTAACTAGTACTGCTGTTAACTAGTAGTGCTGTTAACTAGTACTGCTGTTAACTAGTATTTCTGTTAACTAGTATTGCTGTTAACTAGTACTGCTGTTAACTAGTATTGCTGTTAACTATTACTGCTGTTAACTTGTATTGCTGTTAACTAGTACTGCTGTTAACTAGTATTGCTGTTAACTAGTATTGCTGTTAACTAGTACTGCTGTTAACTAGTACTGTTGTTAACTAGTACTGCTGTTAATTAGTACTGTTGTTAACTAGTACTGCTGTTAACTAGTATTGCTGTTAACTAGTACTGCTGTTAACTAGTACTGTTGTTAACTAGTTCTGCTGTTAACTAGTTCTGCTGTTAACTAGTTCTGCTGTTAACTAGTTCTGCTGTTAACTAGTACGGTTGTTAACTAGTACTGCTGTTAACTAGTTGTTAACTTGTTGTTAACTAGTACTGCTGTTAACTAGTTGTTGACTTGTTGTTAACTAGTACTGCTGTTAACTAGTTGTTAACTTGTTGTTAACTAGTACTGCTGTTAACTAGTTGTTAACTTGTTGTTAACTAGTATTGTAGCAGAAAAGTTATTGACGTAATAGTAATTGTTGCACTCTCTTTCCCCAAAACAACATGACACCGCGTGATTACAACGCTTGTTGTTGTGGTTCCTCCATAGTTGTTTGTTGTTGTGGTTCTTTGTCCATGGATCACAACTAGATTTATTTATTTATCTGGGAAACCAGATCCATTTGTTTCGACAAATGTGTTTTCTGGGGCGGCAGCCAAAGCTCAGACTGACTTTCAGGGTTTTTACACACGACAGCAGGTTTAGACTCTGTTGTTTAGCACAATTGTTCAGTTGCCACATTGGTGAATAATTATCTCTGCTCAGACACGTTTGGCAACTGCTGGATTCATCCTTCAACACATCACAACTCACATTGATTATTCTAGTCTGGCTGTTCTCAGATGCAATAGAGCCTAGGAGACTTGATTCCGCATCACAGCACCAGAATGTCTCCATACCTGGAGTTTAACAGTTAAACAACTCTCACTGATCTAGGAGACATGTGGCTGTAAGGTGGCTGTGTCTCAGGAGGTAGAGGCTGTGTCTCAGGAGGTAGAGGCTGTGTCTCAGGAGGTAGAGGCTGTTTCTCAGGAGGTAGAGTCGGCGGCTAATGGTCGCAAGGTCGGCAGATCGACAGTTTGAACCCCGGCTGGTCACATGTCGAAGTGTCCTTGGGCAAGACACTGAAGCCCAAATTACTCCCAATGAGCGGGCCGGCGCCTTGCATGGTAGCTTGCCGCCATTGGTGTGTGAATGTGTGTGTGAATGGGTGAATGAGAGGCCGTTGTAAAGCGCTTTGGAATAAGGAGCTATATAAGTCAGTCTGTTTACCATTGACATGCTAGACTGCATGCAGAAGCAGCATGTCTGAGAGGTGAGGCTCCCTTAAGCAGCTGGCAGAGAGAGTGTTGCAGAGGCACAGATGCAGACAGTCATTCAGACTCACACATAATCTCAATTATCCAAAAACTAAGTAGGAACATTGCTCCAATCACCCTGCATTGAAATGTTCAGTATTGCATTTTAGGCTTGTATAAAACAAATGTTAAACAGTGTGGATGCAGTTGTTGATGTTGATGCAGGTATCAGCTAGTTCACATAATTACAATGACAGATTGTTTGTAGTATAGCCTCCTGATATGAAGTGCAGCTGAAGTTATGTTCAGATCGCTTTTCTTTAGTGATGCTCCGATCTGATCGGCGCCGATCGGTATCGGCCGATATGGCCTTGATCGGTTTTGATCGGAGTTCTCAAAACGGCCGATCAAACATGACCGATCAGTTTACAAAATGGCGTCGCCAGTCTGGAAATATTACACAGTGTCGGAAAGAGACAACAAATATGCCGTTTGTAATGTCTGCTCAAAAGAAATACCTCGGGGAGGAACGCACGCAAGGTCTTTCAATACCACGAATATCATACGGCATTTGCTGCGTTCGTCGATTCGCTCAGAGAGCGCCGAAGCGCACACTGGGCTCGACGTCATAAAGGGACCGAGTGCTTTGATTGGACGAGAGGCGTTCCACGAGTGCTGGTCAGAGTTCCAGCGCGACTTCACGAGCGTAGTGTAGGTAGTGTTCACCGACGTCATGTGACCCCGCGAGCAGGAAGTCACTTGGCCCATAGCAACAACAACTATTAGCGCGTGAGTTTTAGGTCTTCCTCTGTGCACCTTGCACAAGTGTAGATAGCGAGTGACTTTTCAGCAGCAGGACATATTTTAGATGATAAGAGGAACAGGCTGAGTGCCAAAAACGCTGAGATGCTTGTATTTCTCAAGGCTAATCTGCCAGTGATGCTGCTTAATCAGAAGTAAGGTTTGAGTCTGAAATCTCCTTAGGTGCAATGTTTTGTTTTTTTGTTTTATTGATTATTGCTGACTTGCTGTCTTATCTCCTCCTAAATATGACTTGAAACTGACTGACTTGAAACAGTATTTTATATTTGGCTATAGCCTGTTTATGTTGCAGTTTAGTTTGGGTATGTTTATTGTTCCTCAGGAAAGCTACAGTTACAGTATAAGCTCCAAGTTCTCTAAGAGCCCCTAGTTCCTCTCATTCGAGTGGAATGTTGCACATTTGATGTGACAGTGTACATTTTATTTATTATGATTTTTATTTTCATTTTATTTGTTTTTCCTGAAGTAAGCTACAGGTGGTTGTGAATTCAATAAAACAGATGGTCGTCAATTCATGATACTTTCTCATCTCCTAATTTCATTTAAATACTTTAAATAATTTAAAGCATCAATTGCCATTTTCGACGCTGTGATCGGTGATCGGTGATATCGGATCGGCAGATCACTGATTCCAGTGATCGGTGATCGGTGATCGGCACCAAAAACCCTGATCGGAGCATCTCTACTTTTCTTTATGAAATATATATATATATAGACTATTCTGTCCTCAGATCAACGTTTGTGGTGTGTGTGTGTGTGTGTGTGTCTGTGTGTCTGTCTGTGTGTGTGTGTGTCTGTGTGTCTGTGTGTGTGTCTGCGTGTGTGTGTGTGTGTGTGTCTGCGTGTGTGTGTGTGTGAGTGTGTGTGTGTGTGTGTGTGTCTGCGTACGTGTGTGTCTGTGTCTGTGTGTGTGTGTGTGTGTGTGCGTGCGTGCATGCGTGCGCGTGCGTGTGTGAGGTCATGTTCTCACATGAAAATCCGAATCAGGACCCAGAGCAAGTGGATGAGTTTGCAACATTGTTGCATACATTATTTCTCTGATTTCCGTTCTATATCGTGGAGCTCCGCCCCATAGGGGAGCTCTGCTCCTATTGGTTTACCCGCTACCTAAAGTAGCCAATGACTGAATTTTTCAATGCCTGCGCCCGCCTGGGGTGCTATATAAAGGGGCGTACTTCGCTCCATCATTCTCCCAAAAAGTTCAGCACGGGTTTATATCTGAAGACTGAGAAGGACGACTACTAAGACTGGAGGACCCGCCAGACTTTTCCCTTCAAGATGGATCGTCCGCCGCCTATGGAGAAGTTCCTCCGGGACGCCTGCCGCTGCGACTTCCAAGCAGCGGAGGACACTTTTCAGCGGAGGAGACTTTTCCCTTCAGCGATGGATCGTCCGCCGCCGACCACGAAGAAGTTCCTCCGGGACACCTGCCGCTGCGATTTTCTAGCAGCGGAGGACAAGCAAGAACGGCGTTCTGGGCAGGCACCTCCCCAAGTAGGGATGGTCCCGCCCGCTCAGCCGGCCCTGACATCACGCCGCCCTCACCCAGCTGAGTGGTCGGTGCCGGTGTCAGAATCAGAAAGCTCTGATGAGAGCGAGCGGCAGGTAGAGCACGTGCTCCCCGCCCTCGCCGCCCCATCTCGGTGCGCAGGCGGCGGCAGCGGCGAATAACATCGCCGTGTTTAACGCCGCCATTGCGAAAATCACCACAGAGGCGGAGCTTCTGAGCAAGCTCCACCTCTTCTTCTTCCGCCGTGGTGACGAATAGACCGCCAACGACTGCGAAACGGAGGTTTCGGCGTGATGCGGCACTGGCTCTACCTCTAAACGACGGAGCCATGCCCCACTCGGCATCCCCAGCCCCCGCCGCTGACCACTGGGAGGGCCCGCTACGGCCCCCCACGGCAGCGTGGCCCGGTTTCACCCGACGGAGGGGTCGGTAATGACCCCACCACCGGTTTCCTCTTCATGGCTGCTACCTCATAAAGAGGCAAAAGAAGGAAAATCCCCACCTTACTTTTTCAGTAAAGGAGATTTTTCCCATGTTATCTACCGGAGCGGAGACCCACCTGCCTTGTCGGAGCGTGGTCCAATCGCTACCGGTTAGAAACAAGGCGGAGACTGGCCCAGCTTACCAGCGTGTGGCCAGCTCTCTGCCTAGCGGACTAACCAAAACCGCCCTCACCAAGCTGAGTGGTCGGTGCCGGTGTCAGAATCAGAAAGCTCTGATGAGAGCGAGCGGCAGGTAGACCACATGCTCCCCGCCCTCGCCGCCCCATCTCGGTGCGCAGGCGGCGGCAGCGGCGAATAACATCGCCGTGTTTAACGCCGCCATTGCGAAAATCACCACAGAGGCGGAGCTTCTGAGCAAGCTCCACCTCTTCTTCTTCCGCCGTGGTGACGAATAGACCGTCAACGACTGCGAAACGGAGGTTTCGGCGTGATGCGGCACTGGCTCTACCTCTAAACGACGGAGCCATGCCCCACTCGGCATCCCCAGCCCCCGCCGCTGACCACTGGGAGGGCCCGCTACGGCCCCCCACGGCAGCGTGGCCCGGTTTCACTGGCGGAGGGGTCGGTAATGACCCCACCACCGGTTTCCTCTTCATGGCTGCTACCTCATAAAGAGGCAAAAGAAGGAAAATCCCCACCTTACTTTTCAGTAAAGGAGATTTTTCCCATGTTATCTACCGGAGCGGAGACCCACCTGCCTTGTCGGAGCGTGGTCCAATCGCTACCGGTTAGAAACAAGGCGGAGACTGGCCCAGCTTACCAGCGTGTGGCCAGCTCTCTGCTTAGCGGACTAACCCCTATCACGACACAAAGGGGGTTAAACACCCCTGTCTGTAGCCGTATGGAGGGACCGTTATTTACATCAAAAACTCCTCCATGTCTATCAAGACCTGGCCCAGCTCATGAGCGTGCGGCCGGTTTTTTGGTTATCAGGCATAATAAACCTACGTCGATAAAGGGCATTGTTACTCAAAACAAGCACTTTTTACAGACGGCAAACCATCCCTAAGGAGGTTTTTCCATGGTATCTACCAGAGCGGAGACCCACCTGCCTTGTCAGAGTGTGGTCGAATCGCTACCGATTAGAAACAAGGCGGAGACTGGCCCAGCTTACCGGCGTGTGGCCAGCTCTCTGCCTAGCGGACTTACCCCTATCACGACACGAGGCGGGTTAAACACCCCTGTCTGTAGCCGTATAGAGGGACCGCTATCTACCAGAGCGGAGATCGACCTGCCTTGTCAGAGTGTGGTCGACTCGCTACCGGTTAGAAACAAACCGGAGACTGGCCCAGCTTACCGGCGTGTGGCCAGCTCTCTGCGTAACGGACTTACCCCTATCACGACACGTAGCGGGTTAAACACCCCTGTATGTAGCCGTATAGAGGGGTCGTTATGTACATCAAAAACCCCTCCATGTCTATCAAGACCTGGCCCAGCTCATGAGCGTGCGGCTGGTTCTTTGATTATCAGGCATAATAAACCTGCGTCAATAAAGAGCATTGTTACACATAACAAACACTCTTTACAGACGGCAGCCCATCCTTTTCGAAATGATCCCACCTTGGGCTGTGCCACCTCCTCGGTGTGCAGCGGCGGCTGGGATCATACAGAAATTCAAGTTTTTTCTGTCGACTGCACCACAACAGACGGTCCAGCCGCTGTCGTTGCGTTATGCAGAATGACTAGAAGGGACAGGTATTCTGTCGGGCTGGCTAGACAGGACATTGAGGAGGGGATATGCACTACAGTTCATTCAGCCTCCTCCGCCCTTCAGGGGCGTGAGAGAGACTGTTTTTTGTCCTGCCCGATAAAGACACGTGCGCTCCAGGAGGAGATTACAAATCTCCTAACAAAGGGCGCAGTGACATTGGTTCCGAGGGACCAGTGGGACATGAGATGGTACTCCCCGTATTTCCTTGTCCCAAAGAATTCGGGAGTCATGAGACCCATACTAGATTTCAGGGTCCTCAACGAGAGAGTGGCGAAACGCCCCTTTCGTAGATACCTGAGGGTCGCGTATTTCGTGTGCCAATCACAGAGTGGCACAGGAAATTCCTACGTTTTGCTTTCCAAGGGAAGGTTACGAGTACACGCGCATGCCCTTCGGGTGCACGCTTGCTCCTCGGTTTTTCTCCAAATGCGTGCAGACAGCACTCGAACCACTGAGGCGAAACGAGATACGCATATTAGCATATCTCGACGACCTACTGGTCTTGGCCCAATGCCCAAATCGAGCCATTCGGGACGCAACCTCACTGGTGCAGCACCTCACTCAGCTGGGGTTAGCTGTAAACTGGACAGAGAGTGCTCCGTGGCCGGCTCAACAGTTTTCCTATCTAGGCATTCAGTTGGATACTGCCGAGATGAGGGCCAGTTTATCGGCACCACGGAGAGCGACACTGACGTCAGCTCTCCGGGTGTGTCGAGTGACAAATACAATCACCGCTCTGTCAAGGATGTCCTTACTAGGACTGATGTCTGCAGCCCATGTGGTGGTCCCCTTAGGCCTGTTACACATGCGCAGACTGCAGAGGCGGTTCGCACGACTGCGACGGGTTCCAGTGAGACGCCGTCGCAAGTTGATTGTAATACAGATATCGGTCAAAACCGACCTGAGCTACTGGAGAGACCCGCGCGTCATCGCGCGCGGAGTCGCCTGAGTTCGCTGAAAGCTCTCCAGATTCCAGGTCTGCTCAACGAAGGAGCAGATCTGTTATCACGGGGAGGCCCGAGGGACGACGACTGGAGGTTAGCACCCTCCATTGTGTCGCTGATTTGGGCACGGTTCGGGCAAGCAGAAGTGGTTCTGTTTGCGTCACGGACGAATGCGCAGTGTCGCCTTTGGTTCTCCCTGCGCGAACAGGACAACCCGCCATTGGGAGTCGATACATTCGCACACCACCCATGGCCGAGGGTCTTGTTATACGCGTTCCCACCCCTGACATCTATCCTCCCACTGTTGGCACGAGTGAGGTCAGAGAGGCTAGAGTTAATTCTTGTAGCCCCGGACCGTCCCGGAGCCCCGTGGTTTCCGGAACTGATGGAGATGTTGGTAGAGGGCCCATGGCCCATACCTCATCGACAAGATGCACTCTCTCAAGCCGGAGGCTTGGTGAAGGGGCCGCCTATGAGGGGGGGCCCCTCATGGCCTGGTTACTGAGAGGGATTGTTAGAACGCAGGGGTCTGACAGACGCGGTCATTCAGACCATTCAGAGTGCGCGCGCGCAATCCACTGCAAAGGGATATGCGGCGCGCTGGCGAGTTTTACACAGTGGTGTGAGGGACAGGACGTTGACCCTGTCTGTTGTCGGGTCGAAACGTTCTTGTGCTTCTTACAGTCGCTGTTGACAAGGGATTGGCGGCGGGAACTATTAAAGTTTACGCGGCTGCCATCTCAGCTTGTCATGAGGGTTTTGCGACAACGACACTGGTTTTTCAGTCATTCGCTGGTTAAGCGTTTTTGACTGGAGTGTGTAGGCTTAGACGCCCTCATAGGACTCTAATGCCAAAATGGGACCTGTCGATTGTGCTAGAGGCGCTGTGCGTGCCCCCATTCGAACCCATTGTCACTGTGTCGTTGCGTTTTATTGTCTCTCAAGACGAGTCTACTCCTCGCCTTGACTACGGCTGAGCGAGTGAGTGATTTGTGCGCTCTCTCGTCACGGGCAGATTGTTTGATCATATCTGATGACGAAACAAAGCTGTATTACGCCCTAACCCGGCTTTTATCCCTACGGTTAATCGTGGGTTTAGGGTTCAGAGCTGTGCTCTGAGCGCCTTTTTTCCTCCTCCTCACGACGGAGAGAGGGAGAGGCGTTTTACATTGTATTGTCCGGTGCGCGCGTTGGCACAATATGTGAAGCGCGAGGCAGGACTGAGATCTTCTCCCCGGCTTCTGATCTGCTATGGCGGACAGAAAGCCGGGACACCACTCTCGAAGCAGAGGCTGTCCCTTTGGATTTGCGAGGCTATTAGCCTCGCATACGAATCGAAGGGGCAGCCCGTGCCGACTGGCATTCGGGCTCATTCCACCAGGGGCATGGCCACATCAGTGGCCATTCTCAGGGGAGTGGGAGTGGAGGAGATATGTGTGGCGGCGTCTTGGTCGTCGCCATCACTTTTTATACGGTGTTACTTGAAGATATTTCTTCCTCATCCTTTTCTCATTCTGTCCTCAGTTTTGCTGATGACTGATGTAGTGGGGAAGGCACTTGGATTACCCTGGTCATGGGATCCTATTCAAGTGCTGTCAGGATGAATACGGATGTGCCTGGGGAAGGGACCCTCCTCCAGGACATGTTCCGTTAGATCAACAACCCTACGTGCTCACGTAAGGGTTAGGTCAGTGATATTCTTCCTCAATCCTTTCTCATTCTGTCCTCAGTTTGCTGATGACTGAGGTTGTGGGAAGGGCACTTGGATTACCCTGGTCATGGGGATTCTATTCAAGTGCTGTCAGGATGAATACAGATGTGCCTGGGGAGGGGACCCTCCTCCAGGACATGTCTGTTAGATCAACAACCCAACGTAAGGGTTGGGTAAGTGATATTTCTTCCTCATCCTTTTCTCATTCTGTCCTCAGTTTGCTGAGGACTGATGTAGTGGGGATGGCACTTGGATTACCCTGGTTGGGGATGCTATTCAAGTGCTGTCAGGATGATTACGGATGTGCCTGGGGAGGGGACCCTCCTCCAGGACATGTTCCGTTAGATCTACAACCCTGCGTGCTCACGTAAGGGCTAGATCAGTGGAGCAGACTCGGTGTGGGTTGGGCCAACTTTTTAAGGTTGTCTTGAACCAACATCAGTGGTCAGCTCCGGGTGCCGCTGAGATTGTTTTCGGATTAATAGTCTCAGTGGGGGTACATTTGGCCTCGCTCGCTCCGCCTAAACCAATAGGAGCAGAGCTCCCCTATGGGGCGGAGCTCCACGATATAGAACGATAGTTATGGAGATAGACTCCAGTTCTATGAGTGGAGCGGAGCCCCATAGGGCTGCTGGCCCACTTCGACTCGTTCAAACCCGGCTGTTTTGTATGTTTGGGAGAATGATGGAGCGAAGTACGCCCCTTTATATAGCACCCCAGGCGGGCGCAGGCATTGAAAAATTCAGTCATTGGCTACTTTAGGTAGCGGGTAAACCAATAGGAGCAGAGCTCCCCTATGGGGCTCCGCTCCACTCATAGAACTGGAGTCTATCTCCATAACTATCGTTCTCACAGCCCTTTATGTAAACGAAGTAACATATACAATCGAAGCAACAGACGTGGTAGTTGATTGGTCAGAAAGATTTCAAATTGCCCGTTCGTCCCGCTCTTATCCAGATCAACACGCATGCGCTGTTGTTTTCCTATGGACAGCCTCGATGCGTCGTTTCTAACCGGAGCGAAACCACCCTTTTCAAGCGGAGCATGCGTTGGTTGTTTGCTCCGGGAGCGACTTCGAATGCGCGTTCTCACGGCTCCAAGCGACGCAGAGCAAAGCGAATTTTATCCTAAACTCCGATTCCAAGTGAAGCAAATGTTCTAGTGAGAACACACCCTAATGTTCTAGTGAGAACACACCCTAATGTTCTAGTGAGAACACATCCTAATGTTCTAGTGAGAACACCCCCTAATGTTCTAGTGAGAACACACCCTAATGTTCTAGTGAGAAAATGTTCTAGTGAGAACACACCCTGAATGTTCTAGTGAGAACACACCCTTAATCACTTCCTATTTTCCCTCAAGCAGTTAGAGAATAACTGTTAAGAGAATATATCTAAAGGTGAGTTGTCAGTATAGAAATTGCCACCAGGCAGTTTTTCTAAGTGGCCCCTGGTAGTAATGGATTAAATGTGATGAGTGAAGCTGGAAGGAAACTATAATTATGTATATTTACTCTTCCTGCAGACGGCTCTCACTTATCTGTTTTTAATCCTCACAGCTGACTAAGCATTTCTCTCTGAGGGGCCCTGTCTGTCTGTCTGTCTGGCTTTGGTACAGGGATGCAGCTGCTAAAGAACCCATTTCCCTCCCCGGCCGTTGTGTGTTCGTTCAGCACCAACTCAGAGATCTTTCTTGTCTCACGTAACTCTGATGTGTAGCTGCTCTGCGACACTGGTTTGAGATTATTTGCGCTGCCTTCAATTACTGTACTTTAACATGCATGAAACTATACATCTATTATACTATTATATTACTGATAATATACAATTATGGTCCCTTGGAAAGCACACCTGAAGTGGTACCTTTACAAATGTCAAGATCGTTTTTTATAGATTGGAAGCTGCCTCGTTTGAGTTAGATTTCACTAGCCTTTGATACAAGTGAACGGCAGCACAGCTTTCATCCGTACAGATGTTTGCTGTGGTGACCAGATGTTTGCTGTGGTGGTCAGATGTTTGTGGAGATGGTCAGATGTTTGCTGTGGTGGTCAGATGTTTGTGGTGATCAGATGTTTGTGTGGTGGTCAGATGTTTGCTGTGGTGGTCAGATGTTTGCTGTGGTGGTCAGATGGTTGTGGTGATCAGATGTTTGTGGTGGTCAGATGTTTGTGTGGTGGTCAGATGTTTGCTGTGGTGGTCAGATGTTTGTGTGGTGGTCAGATGTTTGCTGTGGTGGTCAGATGTTTGTGTGGTGGTCAGATGTTTGCTGTGGTGGTCAGATGTTTGTGTGGTGGTCAGATGTTTGCTGTGGTGGTCAGATGTTTGTGTGGTGGTCAGGTGTTTGCTGTGGTGACCAGATGTTTGTGGGGATCAGATGTTTGTGGTGGTCAGATGTTAGCTGTGGGAATCAGATGTTTGTGGTGGTCAGATGTTTGTGTGGTGGTCAGATGTTTGTGCACAGCTTCTGTGCAGCACTTTGGTTTGGTCCATTTTGTGTCCTTGGGACACTGTCAGCCCTAACAGAGTCCTACCTTGAATCATTGTGTGTTTCCCATTGACATTCCATGCAAGAGTTGAACGTCAGAGTTGCACTCGCAAATGTGTGTGTGTGTGTGTGTGTGTGTGTGTGTGTGTGTGTGTGCGTGTGTGTGTGCGTGCGTGCGTGCGTGCGTGCGTGCGTGCGTGCGTGCGTGCGTGCGTGCGTGCGTGCGTGCGTGCGTGCGCCTGTGAATACAAACCTCATTCAAGGATTGGTGAACAGCTGGATAAGAGGACAGCCTTGTCATCTGCATGACACTGAATTCTGTGGCGGTCTAATTCATTACTTGATGTTTGAAGAGTCGTCTTCAACATTTGGTCATGATATATTTCACCATAATTACTAATGATAACAGGTTGATTTCAAATACATATATATATGTATGGGTGGGTGGGTGGGTTGTGTGCTGCATTTTCAAGTGTGCAAAAATTACATTTGTGGGAAACTTGACACACTTTCGGTCGTTCGTTCCTGTTCACTTCTGGCCCGTTAATTCAGTTGTTTTTTCCGGAGCTTTCTGCATTATCTGATTCTACAGATGGATGGTGTTCCTTGGTGATTTGTTTCGTGTGAGCTTCACTTTCAGTCCATTACCTGACTCAGGTGAACAATTAGAGGTGTAAACACATCCCTCCTCCACCTGGTCCCGGCAGGTAGGCTGAAGGTCGTCCATCTGTCTGCCTCTCCCACTCCCTCCTCTCCTCCTCCCTCCTCTCCTCCTCTCCTCCTCCCTCCTCTCCTCCTCCCTCTTCTCCTCCTCCCTCCTCTCCTACTCTTCCTCCTCTCCTCCTCCCTCCTCTCCCACTCCCTCCTCCTCTCCTCCTCCCTCCTCTCCTCCTCCCTCCTCTCCTCCTCCCTCCTCTCCTACTCTTCCTCCTCTCCTCCTCCCTCCTCTCCCACTCCCTCCTCCTCTCCTCCTCCCTCCTCTCCTCCTCCCTCCTCTCCTACTCTTCCTCCTCTCCTCCTCCCTCCTCTCCCACTCCCTCCTCCTCTCCTCCTCCCTCCTCTCCTCCTCCCTCCTCTCCTCCTCCCTCCTCTCCTACTCTTCCTCCTCTCCCACTCCCTCCTCTCCCACTCCCTCCTCTCCTCCTCCCTCCTCTCCTCCTCCCTCCTCTCCCACTCCCTCCTCTCCTCCTCCCTCCTCTCCCACTCCCTCCTCTCCTCCTCCCTCCTCTCCTCCTCCCTCCTCTCCTACTCTTCCTCCTCTCCTCCTCCCTCCTCTCCCACTCCCTCCTCTCCTCCTCCCTCCTCTCCTCCTCCCTCCTCTCCTCCTCCCTCCTCTCCCACTCCCTCCTCTCCTCCTCCCTCCTCTCCTCCTCCCTCCTCTGCTGTGTTGTTAGGTTGCTTTTCCACTACGTGAGGAGAGGGTTCTGTTCAATACAGAATTATTCCCAGTACTCAAGTTGTAAAAGAAAACCAACTGTCACTTAGATCCAACTGTCACTTTCAAATTTGAAATAAGATTTGACAGTTGGTGATGTGGTGTTCTAGTCAGTACTCAAGTTGTAAAAGAAAACCAGGGGGGATGGTGGATTTTATCATATGGGGACAATGTTAGCATCCCCACAGCGTCAGTGACTTCAGTGTCAGTGACTTGGTGGTAAAAATGGCATTGCATGTGTGCGTGCCTGGAAGATAAACAGCAGGCCAAGTAGCAGGACAGTTCCTGGTTCCCCCCTGGCAGTGCATGCTGGGAGAGGGAATCTATCATGTTAGAGAGGCCACAGCCCCCGGCACACACACACACACACACACACACACACACACACACACACACACACACACACACACACCAGACTGCTCCCTCGCTCCCTCATGTGAGTGTGACCACTCCAAGCCCTGCTCCCTTACTTGACCCCTCTTGCTGGAGGACAGGGTACCCCCCCCCCTCACCCTCCCCCCCTCCGTGACAGAGGTGTGAGGCTCCAGGAGATGGAGAGCAGCGGTCCGTCCCTCTGCTGGTTCTGGCCCATATTGATCCACCTGGTCTGGGACCTTCATGTCCTCAGCAGAGGAGAGCTGGCAGCCAAGGCAAGGCACATTTCATACAACAGGGGCGATTCAAAGTGCTTTACCTACATTATTAAAATACACAGCAACAGAAGCATAGTAAGAAAATAAACATGGACAATGAAAAGCAAAAAAAAAGCATAAAAGCAAATATAAGAAGTAAATAGGTAAACATTTAATAAGACAATAGTTAATGGATATTACCGTAATTAATTGATTTCTTCAGGGACTTTGTTCTAGGAGCATGCAGCAGGAGCGTGACTGAAAGCTGCTGCACCGTGTTTTGTTTTCACTCTTGGAATGATTAGCTGAGATTAGTCTGGAGTATAGGAGCTGCCTCAACCTAGTTTGATATGTCATGACTGTGGTACACACCAATGTGATACTTTGTTAGCAGTAATAGTGTCTTCATGAGTGAAATGAGTCAAGAGTATGTCTGTAGAGCTGGGCTAATTCACCTGATCCTGTAGTCTTGATAGTTAGAATAATTATTCCTGCCCTCTATAAAATAATGGGCAATCCAGCGCCCCATAATAGAGTAACACATTGGCTAGCTGGAGATCCTTCAGCTACAGGACGACACCTGACCACAGACAGCTCTGCTGTTTACATGTCCTTCCTCACAAAGCTTAATGAAGCATAATTGGCTGTGGGACTCACTTACTTTGTACTGTAGTGGGCGGCTGTGGTGCAGGAGGTAGAGCTCCTTACTGCGACTGCTTGGTTAAAACGGAGACCCTGTGTTACCTTGGCTGTTGGCTGTTTGAGGTTGGATAATGTTGTCTGTCCAGGTGTCAGAAGTCTCCAGCAGAGCCGGGTTAGCTACAGAACAGAACAGCAGCTTCACCAACAGGGATTTAATTGCAGTTGAAATGAGCTTTGTGGTGTTGAATGAACGGAGCCCTGGACAATGTTAGTGTTTCAGATGGCGCTGTGAGAGAGTAGAGATCACCAGCTGTCCTCACGCTGCCTGGGTTATCTAGGCGTGACCAGAGTCCAAACGTTGTTATAGAAATACATTAACTGTCCTTCATTAAATGAGGACGAATCAAAGGTTCAGGTTTGGCTGATAGGGGAGACAGCGTGCCATGCCAGAGAGAGAAGGAGAGAGAGAGAGAGGGACGGAGAAGGAGACAGAGAGAGAGAGAGGGGAGAGGAACAGGAGAGGGAGAGAGCGAGGGACAGGGAGAAGGAGAGAGACAGAGACAGAGACAGACAGACAGAGAGAGAGAGGGAGAGAGAGAGAGACAGAGAGAGGGAGAGAGACAGAGGGACAGAGAGAGGGAGAGAGACAGAGACAGACAGAGAGAGGGAGAGAGAGAGACAGAGAGAGTGAGAGAGACAGAGGGACAGAGAGAGGGAGACAGACAGAGAGAGAGAGAGAGAGAGAGAGAGAGAGAGAGAGAGAGAGGGAGAGAGACAGAGGGACAGAGAGAGACAGAGAGAGAGACAGAGAGAGGGAGAGAGAGAGAGACAGAGGGACAGAGAGAGACAGAGAGACAGAGACAGACAGACAGACAGAGAGAGGGAGAGAGAGACAGAGAGAGGGAGAGAGACAGAGACAGACAGACAGAGAGAGGGAGAGAGACAGAGACAGACAGAGAGAGAGGGAGAGAGACAGAGGGACAGAGAGAGGGAGAGAGACAGAGACAGAGAGAGGGAGAGAGACAGAGACAGACAGAGAGAGGAGAGAGAGAGACAGAGGGACAGAGAGAGGGAGAGAGACAGAGACAGACAGACAGGGAGAGAGAGAGAGAGACAGACAGAGAGAGACAGAGAGAGAGGGAGAGAGACAGAGACAGACAGACAGAGAGAGGGAGAGAGACAGAGACAGAGCGAGGGAGAGGGACAGAGACAGACAGAGAGACAGAGACAGACAGACAGAGAGAGAGAGAGGGAGAGAGAGAGACAGAGACAGACAGAGAGAGGGAGAGGGACAGAGAGAGAGACAGACAGAGAGAGAGACAGAGACAGACAGACAGACAGACAGACAGACAGACAGACAGAGAGAGAGAGAGAGAGAGAGAGAGGGAGGGAGACAGACAGAGAGAGAGAGAGAGAGAGAGAGAGAGAGAGAGAGAGAGAGAGAGAGAGAGAGAGAGAGAGAGAGAGAGAGAGAGAGAGAGAGAGAGAGAGAGAGAGAGAGAGAGAGAGAGAGAGAGAGAGAGAGAGAGAGAGAGAGAGAGAGAGAGAGAGAGTGAGAGAGAGAGAGAGAGAGAGAGAGAGAGAGAGAGAGGGCAGTGCCAGAGAGTTCTGGCTAGGACCTCCTCACTCTGAGCCAAGTGTGTGGGAACATGTGTTGGGCTGGATGGAGGTGTTGGGCTGGATGGAGGTGTTGGAGTTACTTTACATTCTCACTCCTGCCAGTCTTCCTCATCCTCCATTAGAGGATATCTGTGGTAGTCGGGGGGATGTGCCAGGGCTGAGATGAAAAGGCTCTTTACCCATTAATATTATTTTTTTGGTTCTTTTTGTTCTACAAATTCAGTGTAATACTCCACTGGGAAGAACAATACAACTGATGGATGTGTTCAAACAACACACACGCACACACACACGCACGCGCGCGCGCACACACACACACACACACACACACACACACACACACACACACACACACACACACACACAGTCATTGGCAGCATAATGCTGAGGTTGAATTCCTACTGTATTATTTTCTGCTCCATTAATCTGCCCTGCTACTGCCTATTACTGAAGATAATCTGATCCTTATGGATACGCCTGTTATAAGCCTGTTATATACATTTAGATAAGCCTGTTATAAGCCTGTTATATACATTTAGATAAGCCTGTTATAAGCCTGTTATATACATTTAGATAAGCCTGTTATAAGCCTGTTATAAGCCTGTTATATTATACATTTAGATAAGCCTGTTATAAGCCTGTTATATACATTTAGATAAGCCTGTTATAAGCCTGTTGTATACATTTAGATAAGCCTGTTATAAGCCTGTTATATACATTTAGATAAGCCTGTTATATACATTTAGAAATGAATGAATGAGTACATTTAATACATGATAGACACGGCTGTATTAGCCAATGAAAACAGTCAGTTCAGCATTTTACAATAACATGAAGAGCTCTCCATAGACTGAGACTAATACTGTGAGCTCAGGGAAAAGAGGATTAGTGTCATAGATCTATAGATGACTGTAGATATATAGATGAACAAGGTTCTGAGGTTCCAGAAGGGGAGCTGGCAGGGTTGCTTGGCTGTGTGAAAGCTGTGTGAGATGCTGGTGTGTATCAGGCCTGCTTGTTGTGACGGTGGTCTCACACCAGAGCAACGTTAACCTTGACAGACATCCTGAGTATCATAATTAAACTGAACATCTTCCCCTCTGGGCCAGAAGTATATTTTAATGTATTGTGTCAGAGTACAGACATGAGAGAACACCCCAGGCTGTTAGCAGGAAGTGGCGGAGCCCCAGACCACCAGACCCAGAACCCTCCTGGCTCCACAGACCACCCTGGGCAGAGGGTGTTACCAGCGGCCCTGATGTGATGACAGTTTGCCCTGCGGATGTGCTGCCCAGACAGTCTGTCAGTGATGCTGTAGGGGCTTATAGGGTGGCAGTTACAATACCAAGAGGAGTTAGCATACAAATTACATAAAATGGCCTAAACAGACTGACTTATAGCTATGTGTAACCAGGGAGTAGCTAAAGGACTGTAGAATTTAGGAAGGGCTGGTTATCTAACTAACTCTGAGCTAAATCGGCAGTGTAGGAGGATAGAGGCAGGGGGCGCCAGCAACCCTTTAGACTAGCATTACTAGCATTAGCATTAGCATTAGCATTAGCATTAGCTAACAGACAACTAAACACACAGCAATGTATCAAAGATGAACAAACACATTTATTTATCCAAATGATATATACATCCCCATATATACTCCCTCCCCGCCGGCCACACACACACTCAATCACTCACTCACACACAGTACCTGCCCTGAAAAGGCTTAGAGTCCCGGACTGAAAGGAGCGCGTTGAGGCCTGGTTGGAGCTCGCATGTGCTTCGAGGAAGGCAGCAGACAAAGGGGGGGGGAGTGACGTTGCAACTCGAAGGGAAAGGGGCTTCTTCGTAGTCAACGACGAGGTGTAAATGGTTCAGGTCCGGTGGTCCACGGTCAGCTCCGGTGGTGTCAGCGGTCGGTCGCAATCCACCTCGTGGAGGCGACGGCTCTGTCCAGCTTGGGTCTCGCTATGCGCCAACGTTAGCAGCCGGCGGCTAGCAAGGCTGGCTAACGGGGACGCAGCTAAACTGGGCTAGCGCTGCCAACTCAACAAACTCCGAACTCCCGCGGTGCTGCGGGTAGCCCGTGATTCACTACTAACAGTCAATGTTAAAGGCAGGTCTCTAAATGACTCGTGTTGTCTTCGGTCTCAGCACCGTGTGCGTTTACTGATCCACCATCTTTGTCTCACATTCGGTTCCTTCTGCTTCTCCTTCTCACTCTCGTCACTCTAACGCACAGACCACTTCCGTCGCTATATATATCAACCGAACATACATCCGGTCACGTACACAGCATCCGGGTCACGGACACACCCCGGATATACCACGTCATTAAACATATACATAAACATTACAATAACAATACATACACCTTCATGAGAAACGTACATGAATAGTATGGAAAATAATAAAGGAAAGAACAGGGGCAAAATAGGGCTGATTCGGGGAAACTAACTGGCTCTAAATTGTGGGCCTTCATAACAGCCGCCCCATGAAACCCTCGGTTTCATTTAACTATGGAAGGCACACTGGCTAGGCTGCTCTCAGCAGCGTGAGGTATGAGGTGATAGTGTCCTTTGTAATTTGAGGGAGTTTCTCCGCGGCAGAACGGACATGCCGGTGTCGTCCATGAACCTCTGCGGGGTCTTGATGACCCGCGAGGACCGGGCGCTGACCACCGGCATGATGAAGTGCTTTATGTGTTTGGCGAACTTTGATTTGCCCGGCTGGGCGTCGAGGGAGTCCGACGTCATGTCTTCGTCGTCCACGGTGTCCTCTTTCACGTCCTGCAATAACAGTTGTTGAGTCAGGTCCATTTCCACCTGCTTCGACAACGTTTTAGGCCGGGATCTGGGTCTTTTCGACCCGAGGAATTTAAGGCTTGAGGTGGGGACCTGTTTTATGTTTTCGCTAACATCGTCTTCGACGCCGTCCGGACTTGCCCCGCCTTCGGGCGATATAGCCTGACGTCTTAACCTTTTCTCTCCCGGTTTCTGCTTCTGTTTGCACCACTTTCCTTGTAAGTTCCTTCGCCTTTTCTTGCCGTGTTTGAACGGACTTTTACGGATGCGTGGTTTCGTGTCTTCGGCTACGGGGTCGTCCAACAACACCACAACTCCGCTGCTCTCCGTTGGCTCCGCCTCTAGCTCCGGCTCTGGCTCCTCCTCCTTCACCTTCAGTTGGGTGTAGGCCATGGCCACAGGTGCAGGCAGAGCTAGCTCCAACTCAGCGGTCAGCGGAGTATCGTCCGGCTCTGGCACCGCCGGCGTCTTCCTCCTTTGAGTTGACCTCTTCCTCACCGACAAGCTAGTAGATCTTTTCCTCCTCGGTTTAGACAAAGGGCTGGTAGATCTTCTCCTGCTGGGTTTCGAGACAGGGCTGGTAGATGTTCTCTTCACGCCCTGGACTTCGATACGCACTGTCTTTGCTTTAAGGAGGTCTATGGCGTAGACGTCCTCCTTTGACCGTACGTAGAGCTTCTCATTCCTGTAGGGCGCAACGTCTAGCGTCCACCGCTTCTGGACGTTGTCTAGTAGCGCCGCATTCATGGAGTCCACACGGGTGTGAAGGCAGTTGATGGTCTGCACTTCTTCGGTTCGGACATGGAGGGATGACGTAGCTCTCCCGTCTCTATCTCTCCACTCGGTAGCGCCTTGGAGGGCCCACCCAAGCGCAGTCTTAACAGCCATCGGGCAGCCTCGTGGTCCTCTCAGCGGAGGACGGAGCGACACGATCAGTGCAGCGTTGTCCGAGACGATGAGAAGGGTTGGCTCCGCTCCTTCTATCGGATGTAGGTCTACTCGCCGTAGGTGGGAATATCTTGCGCGTAATCTCTCCAGGGGGTAGTCGTAGCGGGAGAGCGCTAGCTGGTCTGCGGTGAAGACATTCTGAAGCCGATGTCTGTCCGACGGCCGCCCCGCCGGGGAGATAGAGAAGTTGATTCTCGCCCCGGTGACCTCTTTAAGGTCGCGACGTATCGTGCGCAGAGTCAGCTTCTCCTCAGTCCCTTGGAGCCCCAACTGGCGCACTGCCTCCTGGAGAAGGATGGTCCGTTCCGACCCGTCGTCTAGAACGGCGTACGTGTCGTACACAGCGTTGTTGTGGTGAAGTCGGACCTTCACCACCTTCAGTAGGACCTTGGAGCCGCTGCTCTGGGTTGGGTCTAGGTAGTAGACAGGTGTTTCCTCTTCCGGTGCGCGACCGGACCTAGGGCTTCTGGTGCCCTCCGTGGACCTGGCGAGGGAGACCTCGTGTAGGATGTTGAGGTGGACCTCCTCACAGCGGTTGCACTTTCTCCTCAAGGTGCAGTTCTTAGCCAGATGGTCGCGCCCACAGTTCCAGCACCTCTTGTTCTCCTCGAGCCACCTCTGCTTGGCCTCGGTACTCAGGTTGTTGAAGTCACTGCACTCATTGAACCAGTGCTCGCTGGTGCAGTACGGACATGGCGGTGGACCTCTCCGTCCCTTTTGAGGGGGTTGAGAGGAATCCTTTCCCTCAGGTCGGGCTTTCCTCTCTCTCCGAGGCTCCTCCTCCGTGTGCAGCACTCCTACTGGGCGTCCTCTGTTCGAGCTCGGCCCGTCCCAGCGGTCTCCCTTCTCCCTCTCCTTCTTCGGCTCAGCGTAACCCATGGCGTCTACGTTGGTGTCATGCACTTCCTCCAGTAGGAACTCCGCGAAGGCAGCCATGCTCAGACCCAACTTCCCGGGGTTACGAACGCGCTGCTGTCGCCGGAACCTCTCCTGCCGGAAGCGTGGGATCTTGCGGAGCAGCCGCTCTACGTTGGAGGTGCTGTTGATCTCGCTGGCGCCAGCTGGGCCCTGCGTCTTCAGCATTCCAACCAAGGTGTGCACGCGGAGCGCGAAGTCATCCAGCGCCCGTTCATCCTTGATGGGGGCCTGCTGTTCGAGGGCTTGCAGTTCAGCAAGGGCGTGGTTCCAGGGACGACCGTAGCGGGCATCCAAGTCGGCGAGCGCTCTGGTGTAAGGTGTCGGTGCGGAGGCATGGGCCAGAACCATGTTGTGGGCTCTGGGGTTCCTCACATGCTGAAGGAGAATCGCATATTTGTAGGACTCTGAGCAGGAGTCGTCCAAGAGCGTGTCTAGGCAGATGCGTAGTTCCACATACTGGCTCCTGTCCTCGTCCTTGAAGAAGGGGAACTTGGGTCCCTCCACCTGGGGAAACATCCTGTAGTGGATGATCGGGGCTGGAGTGACGGTCTGGGTGTCCGGCCTGCATGCATTTTGGTTCACTGGAGGACCTAGGGGTGTGCTACGCTCTTGGGGAATGGCTCCCCTCCCGGGCAGCGACGCTGGCTCCCTCTGGGCCGCGTAGCGGTCGGGTCCCTGGTCCTCTTCCTTCAAGGTGGTCAGCTGGGCCTGTAGTTGGACAGTCATGGCGGGGGTCATGGAGCCATCGGCGGGGGGTTCAGGAGATGGCACTCGAGAGGGCCGTGCGGATGATGCTCTGGAGCTACGGGCCGACGGAGCTCTGCTGATGCACACGTCGCGCATGGTCTGCATCACTTCCTCCATCTTCTCCGCGTGCAGTTGCTCTCTCGCCATCTGCCTCTCCGCCGCGCGTTCCGCCCCCTCCATCTGGAGGCGCTCGCGCTCGAAATGGATGCGTTCCCTCTCTAACGCCTCCTGGCGCTGTCTCTCCGCCGCACGTTCCGCTCCTTCCATCTGGAGGCGTTCACGCTCGAACTGGAGGCGTTCCCGCTCTAACGCCATCTCGGCCTGGTGGCGCATACATTCTGACAGCGCGGCACTACTCCCTCTGGAGTGCATGCTATCCGCCCCAGAGGCAGAACTGCCCACGGAAACCCTGGACCGGGAGGAAGCCACTGAACGGCAGGAGCTAGGTCTCGAGCGCGCCGTACTGGGAGGCAGATCGTTAAGGCTGAGGCCCTCCCTCTTCCGCCCGCAGGCGCTGTCAGACCGGGCCTCTCCTTCCTGCTCTTCCGTTTCTACGGCAAAACCCTGCTGTTCTGCCATCTCATCCTCAGGCTGGTGCTCTTTGATGTCTGTCTCGTCTGGTTGGCTGCGCTCAGCCATGCTATCACTACACAACCTATCCGGCTCGAAGGACCAATTGTAACCAGGGAGTAGCTAAAGGACTGTAGAATTTAGGAAGGGCTGGTTATCTAACTAACTCTGAGCTAAATCGGCAGTGTAGGAGGATAGAGGCAGGGGGCGCCAGCAACCTAGACTAGCATTACTAGCATTAGCATTAGCATTAGCATTAGCATTAGCTAACAGACAACTAAACACACAGCAATGTATCAAAGATGAACAAACACATTTATTTATCCAAATGATATATACATCCCCATATATACTCCCTCCCCGCCGGCCACACACACACTCAATCACTCACTCACACACAGTACCTGCCCTGAAAAGGCTTAGAGTCCCGGACTGAAAGGAGCGCGTTGAGGCCTGGTTGGAGCTCGCATGTGCTTCGAGGAAGGCAGCAGACAAAGGGGGGGGGAGTGACGTTGCAACTCGAAGGGAAAGGGGCTTCTTCGTAGTCAACGACGAGGTGTAAATGGTTCAGGTCCGGTGGTCCACGGTCAGCTCCGGTGGTGTCAGCGGTCGGTCGCAATCCACCTCGTGGAGGCGACGGCTCTGTCCAGCTTGGGTCTCGCTATGCGCCAACGTTAGCAGCCGGCGGCTAGCAAGGCTGGCTAACGGGGACGCAGCTAAACTGGGCTAGCGCTGCCAACTCAACAAACTCCGAACTCCCGCGGTGCTGCGGGTAGCCCGTGATTCACTACTAACAGTCAATGTTAAAGGCAGGTCTCTAAATGACTCGTGTTGTCTTCGGTCTCAGCACCGTGTGCGTTTACTGATCCACCATCTTTGTCTCACATTCGGTTCCTTCTGCTTCTCCTTCTCACTCTCGTCACTCTAACGCACAGACCACTTCCGTCGCTATATATATCAACCGAACATACATCCGGTCACGTACACAGCATCCGGGTCACGGACACACCCCGGATATACCACGTCATTAAACATATACATAAACATTACAATAACAATACATACACCTTCATGAGAAACGTACATGAATAGTATGGAAAATAATAAAGGAAAGAACAGGGGCAAAATAGGGCTGATTCGGGGAAACTAACTGGCTCTAAATTGTGGGCCTTCATAACACTATGCCTTATTCCAAAGCGCTTTACAACGGCCTCTCATTCACCCATTTACACAAATGGATAGAAACAGAAAGTCACGCTAGAATGAATCAAAGGGTAACACATCAGAGAGAATTCTTAACGTTTAAATGAAGAGCTGTTTGCCAGGGGAACCAATGAGACGTCATCCTGTCAAGTCTAATTCAGATGACGTCAGCACATTCCTGGGGCCGAGGCTCGTAAACATCACCAGATCTCAGTCGTCCGTCTGTCGGGAAGGAAGTGGGGCAGGAATGTCGTCTCTCCTCTCAGCGTACTGTTAATAATGTTAATAACGAACATGACCGTGAACGTCATCAGATCTCTGTACTGTAGTTTAAGGGGTGTGTTCTCACTAGAACATTAGGGTGTTCTCACTAGAACATTAGGGTGTGTTCTCACTAGAACATTTGCTTCACTTGGAATCGGAGTTTAGGATCAAATTCGTGTTGATCTGGATAAGAGGTCAGATCCGACGTCACAAGGTTGGCAGATCAGCGGTTCGAGCCCCGGCTGGCCACATGTCGAAGTGTTCTTGGGCAAGACACTGAACCCCAAAATTGCTCCCAGTGAGCGCCTAGCATGGCAGCTTGCCGCCATTGGTGTGTGAATGTGTGTGTGAATGGGTGAATGAGAGGCTGTTGTAAAGCGCTTTGGAGCAGCAAAAAAGGCGCTATATAAGTGCAGTCAATTTACCATTTACACACCTGGCTGTGACCTGACACTGTTGTCTAGGGTGAAGGGTTGGATGTGAGGGTGGAGAGAGGAGGTGGAACGCGCCATAGGCCGTTGGATGCACGGTGATCTGGCATGCGAAGGGTTCATTGAGTCTAGAACGGGCCGTTTCTCAGAAACGCTCTCCTTACAAATCTGTCGTAAACGTATCTGGGAGATTTCAATATCACCAGCTGGAGTCTGCTATTTTATTTAGTATTATCGACAGTCCACAGGGAGGGGGGGATGAACACTATGCATTCTGAATATTAAACGTGTTTCTAAAAAAGAGTTGGTAGTATTTTTACATGACAGTTCAGAAGTCTGTGATAGCAGCCTGTAATAACCTGTTAGGTACTGATAGTTAAGTTAAGTACTGATAGTTAAGTTAAGTACCGGTACTGATAGTTAAGTTAAGTACTGATAGTTAAGTTAATTACTGATAGTTAAGTTAATTACTGACAGTAATGGGAAAGACAGTAACCTTGTTAAATGAATGCTGTTATAACATCCCCTTACAAGCTACTGTATATGAATGCTGTTATAACATCCCCTTACAAGCTACTGTATATGAATGCTGTTATAACATCCCCTTACAAGCTACTGTATATGAATGCTGTTATAACATCCCCTTACAAGCTACTGTATATGAACTGCATGTCTGTGTGGTGCTGTTATAACATCCCCTTACAAGCTACTGTATATGAACTGCATGTCTGTGTGGTGCTGTTATAACATGCTGTTATAACATCCCTTTAATAACCCCCTGTTATAACATCCCCTTAATAACATCCTACATTTCGTTGTTTGGTACCTGTACTGTAGCA
Source organism: Nansenia antarctica (assembly GCF_963989245.1). Taxonomy (NCBI): domain Eukaryota; kingdom Metazoa; phylum Chordata; class Actinopteri; order Argentiniformes; family Microstomatidae; genus Nansenia; species Nansenia antarctica. The sequence continues at coordinate 89,574,446 of NC_137674.1, read as the reverse complement.
ATGACAATAAAGACCATTCATTACAAGCTACTGTATATGAACTGCATGTCTGTGTGGTGAGACATCCTGTATATCACATGTTCTTTGCCCAGACACTGTGTCAGGGACATCATCTCAAGGGTGCGGGGCTGGGGTGGGAGGGGGGAGGGGGGGCTGTGACAGTGCTGGGGGGTAGGGGGGGTGGGCGGCGGGGCAGGGGGGGTTAAGTGACATCTTTGGCTGAGCTGTCCGTCAGACAGCAGGGATGATGGACAGCGTCTCGTCCTCCCCGTCAGAGGTTGATAGCCTGGAGTTAGCCGTCAGGAGAGAGAGTCCATCTGGGCTGGCCTGAAACCCGCCTGGAGAGTATTGAGTTAGACTAGACCGCCTCTCAGGAGCCACTCAGAAGTCTAGACAAGTAAACAAACTGACGTCTGTTAGGGAAGAGGTTTGTCTTGTCTTGTGAAACTACTTCAGATATATAATGGTGTACATGTACACTGCTTAGACAACAAGGAAGCTGTTGTGTTGTTATCAGACTCTCTCTATGTGCGTCGTTGTGTGTGCCGTTGTGTGTGTGTTTATTTGTGGTTGTGGACGTTAATTCTGCTGTTTAACTGTTTACTCAGGAGTTACCACGTATAGACATGACACTCCAAGGAGAGAATGAAATGCACAGAGCCCTCCTCATTCCCAGGATGTTGTAAGACATCTATCTATCTATTTAAGTTCAGACTAATCTCATTATGTCAGCGTTTCACATGTGAGCATTCAGGCAGGAGAGAAGCAGCTGTTGGTGTTTGTCGTCTACCACGCTAGTCTCCCTCCACAGACAGCTAGTCTCCCTCCACAGACAGCTAGTCTCCCTCCACAGACAGCTAGTCTCCCTCCACAGACAGCTAGCTAGTCTCCCTCCACAGACAGCTAGCTAGTCTCCCTCCACAGACAGCTAGTCTCCCTCCACAGACAGCTAGTCTCCCTCCACAGACAGCTAGTCTCCCTCCACAGACAGCTAGTCTCCCTCCACAGACAGCTAGTCTCCCTCCACAGACAGCTAGTCTCCCTCCACAGACAGCTAGTCTCCCTCCACAGACATCTGTTGGTGTTTGTCGTCTACCACGCTAGTCTCCCTCCACAGACAGCTCCTACCACGCTAGTCTCCCTCCACAGACAGCTAGTCTCCCTCCACAGACAGCTCCTACCACGCAAGTCTCCCTCCACAGACAGCTCCTACCACGCTAGTCTCCCTCCACAGACGGCTCCACACACACTAGATATAGGCTAGCCAACGGAAATTGTTTAATGATAATTGACCAGTTGAAGTGTGTGTGGGGGGGGGGGGGGGGTTGCAGTTGGGGCAGTTGGGGGGGGGGTTGCAGTTGGGGCAGTTGAGTATGAACAGTATCCTCACGCCCCATACTCATAAATTATGGCTAATCTAGTTACATCCGGGCATTTCTCACGTACACAGATTTCATGTACTATGTAGTGGGAACGCACTACATACTCAAATCTACCTCATACATAGTATGAATAGTACGTTAGTGTGCCGTTTCTAACACAGCGACAGTTTACCTAGCCAGTAGTCTGATGCCTGCGTGAATACCACACACTTTCTCTCCTCAAACGCTGGAGCGTTGATGTGATGCTGTTAGGTCCTAACAACCTAACAACCTAACAACATGACCTCAGACAGACCCTCCTCTGTGTTAGCTCAGCACAAACACACACTGCTGGAGTGTCGAGCTAAAAGTAGACCAAACGCTTTCACTCTCCAATCCTTCTGAAGGGTACTACTGTGGAAGGACAGATCTGAACTCCGTGCCTGATTGAGAGATTATGTATTTGTCATCCTTACTTGTATGTTATGCACGATGCGGGGCGGCTGTGTCTCAGGAGGTAGAGGCTGTGTCTCAGGAGGTAGAGGCTGTGTCTCAGGAGGTAGAGCTGCCGTCTAATGATCGCAAGGTTGGCAGATCGGCGGTTCGAACCCCGGCTGGCCACATGTCGAGGTGTTCTTGGGCAAGACACTGAACCCCAAATTGCTCCCAGTGAGCGGGCCGGCGACTTGCATGGCAGCTTGCCGCTAGGGCTGGGTTAAAAAAATCGATTTCCCGATTCTGAATCGATCTTCATTGAATGAGCGATTATCGATTAATAAATCCCGAGATCGATCTTTCATGCATTTTCCTGCTTGCAGCTTCAACCCGCAACGAGATCTCGTGGCCAGATCTCACGCTACAAGAATTTATCATATCTCATATCTCACGCAACGAGAGGTCTCAAGTCTCAACACTGTAACATCTAAAAACATGGCGATGGCAGGGACACTCAAGTCACCACCAGGCTTAAAGGCAGACGTTTGGTTGCAAATTACAATCAAATTCTCTGCGTGCCCAACAAATTACCAAGGCTGTAGCAAATTTTATTTGCAAGGATATACGCCCGTACAGCGTTGTCGAAAATGCTGGCTTTTGAAGCCTCGTCAGTGTACTAGAACCACGCTACGTGTTACCGACACGCAAACAGTTGAGTGAAGTGATAGTCCCAGACATGTCCGCGCAGGTGAAACGTGACATCGCAACTTCACTTCAGCCAGCAGAGAGAGTTGCCATAACGTGTGACAGCTGGACATCCAGAGCAATGGACTCGTACCTGACAATCACTTGCCACTTTATCAGCGAGGCTGGTTTCGGATCCGCTTTTCCATGTTTCACGTCAGGGTGATGCCTCAATAAGTGGTTCCGTAGATTTGTGGTGTTTCCACAAACTTATTGTTACTGTATACTACAGTATTTTAATAATCATTGATTTTCCAATTATGTTTATTCCTGAATAAAATCTTCCAATCTCCAAAAAGTGAGAAAGCAGTAATGAAGGGCTTTAGTTTCATGGACATTATGGTTTACAATGTGTTTTTTTGTTCCTCAAAATACCCTCATCTATTGCACTATTTTCGTTTGAGTTTTGCACATTTTTATTTAGTATATATATATATATATATATATATATATATATATTATGCAAATAAGCTATTTGAGACAGTCCTGAGGGATGTGAGATGTCTTGTTTACCGATAGGCTATGTTTGTAGCCCCTTTATTTACACTGGCTGCAGTAAAGCACATTAAAAAGCACTTTTTGTAGTGTCTGATTTAGCAAAATGTTGGTCAATGATGTTCATTTATGTTCCAATAAGAAGTACCGTACATTCATGTAACTGCTTTGGAGTCAATTCTTAATGTAAACATTGATATGTTTAACAATGCTACATGTTATAGGGTTCCTTGAACCATTTATATAGCATTAGTTCTGAGAATCTCTTCATATTCAAGAAAAATTGATATTGTAACTAAATCGAATCGGAATCGAATCGAATCGTGAATCGAATCGGGAGCTTTGAATCGGAATCGAATCGTTTTGGGAAATCAGTGGCGATACCCAGCCCTACTTGCCGCCATTGGTGTGTGAATGTGTGTGTGAATGGGTGAATGAGAGGCTGTTGTAAAGAGCTTTGGACTAAGGAGCTATATAAGTCATCTATATAAGTGCAGTCCATTTATGTTAAACTCTAAAGCTCTCTCAGTCTGTAACATGTTATTTCTAATGTTGTGGTTGTTAGAACTACACGAGTGTTGCTGTTAATTCAGTGTCCTGGTGACAGAGGTGTTTGTTCTTAGCTGAATTGATCTTTTGTGATCTCGCAGAAAAAACTAAAAGCAGATTAGACATGATGGATGAGCGGGGTGTTATCTCTGCCCAGGGAGGAGAGGAGAGGAGAGGAGGAGGAGAGGAGGAAAGGAGGAGGAGGGAGGAGGAGAGGAGGGAGGAGGAGGAGGAGAGGAGGAGGAGGAGAGGAGAGGAGGGAGGAGGAGAGGAGAGGAGGAGAGGAGAGGAGGGAGGAGGAGAGGAGAGGAGGAGGAGAGGAGGAGAGGAGAGGAGGAGGAGGAGAGGAGAGGAGGGAGGAGGAGAGGAGGAGGAGGGAGGAGGAGAGGAGAGGAGAGGAGAACGCTGCTACGCTCTCTACAGGGACGGGATGAATCTCTCTAATCACCAGACTAAATCTTGCGCAAACAGTTTGTGTTTTTGTACAAGCTCACAGTACAGTGGGTATGCACCACCACCGCAACTGAAACAGTCAGATGTAGTAACAGACTAACTATGAAAGAAAATACGTTTGGGGGGCGGGAGGTGGGGGGGGGGGGGGGTGGAGATAGAGAGTGAGTTGGTTGGTTGGTTGGCTCGTTTCCAAGCTTGTTAATTGGTGATAACGAGTAGAAATAATGATGACAGCCACAGGCCTGGTCAGCTCTTTAGAAGTACCCCATGTAGAGGAGGTGAACAGCTGTTCTGATGTGTGGAAGAGGAGGAGGGGGAAGAGGAGAGGAGGGAGGGGGAAGAGGAGAGGAGGGAGGGGGAAGAGGAGGGGAGGGAGGGGGAAGAGGAGGGGAGGAAGAGGAGAGGAGGAAGGGGAGGGGAGGAGGGGGAAGAGGAGAGGAGGAAGAGGAGAGGAGGAAGAGGAGGGGAGGAGGGGGAAGAGGAGAGGAGGAGGGGGAAGAGGAGGGGAGAAAGAGGAGGGGAGGGAGGGGGAAGAGGAGAGGAGGAGGGGCAAGAGGAGGGGAGGAGGAGGAGGAGGGGAGGAGGAGGAAGAGGAGAGGAGGAAGAGGAGGGGAGGAAGAGGAGGGGGAAGAGGAGGGGATGGAGGGGGAAGAGGAGAGGAGGAAGAGGAGGAGAGGAGGAGGGGGAAGAGAAGAGGAGGGAGAGGAGGAGGAGGGGAGGAAGAGGAGGGGAGGAAGAGGAGAGGAGGAAGAGGAGGGGAGGAAGAGGAGAGGAGGAGGGGGGAGAGGAGGAAGAGGAGGGGAGGGGGAAGAGGAGAGGAGGAGGGGGAAGAGGAGAGGAGGAGAGGAGGAGAGGGAAGAGGAGGGGGAAGAGGAGAGGAGGAAGAGGAGCAGAGGGAGAGGGAAGAGGAGAGGAGGAGGGGGAAGAGGAGGGGAGGAGGGGGAAGAGGAGGGGAGGATGGGGGAGAGGAGGAAGAGGAGAGGGAAGTGGAGAGGAGGAGGAAGAGGAGAGGGAAGAGGAGGGGAGGAAGAGGAGGGGAGGAGGGGGAAGAGGAGAGGAGGAGGGGGAAGAGGAGGGGAAGAGGAGGGGAGGAGGGGGAAGAGGAGGGGGAAGAGAGTGGAGGGAGGGGGGAGGGGAGGGGAGGGGGAAGAGGAGGGGAGGAGAAGGAAGAGGAGAGGAGGGAGGGGAGGGGAGGAGGGGGAGGAGGAGGAAGAGGAGAGGAGGGAGGGGAGGGGAGGAGGGGGAAGTACCCCATGTAGAGGGAGGTGAACAGCTGGACTCAGCTGTTTCGGGGGGGGAGGACATCTCCTCATGCTCACCCAGCTGCTCCAGCTTGTTCAGCCCATTTCAATCTCTGTCAGCTGCGCCCCTCTGGGAACTCTCCTCCTCCTCTCCTCTTCCTCCTCTCCTCATCCTCCTCTCCTCTTCCTCCTCTCCTCATCCTCCTCTCCTCATCCTCCTCTCCTCCTCCTCTCCTCCTCTCCTCATCCTCTCCCTATGGTAAATGGACTGACTTACATGGCTCCTTATTCCAAAGCTCTTTACAACAGCCACTCATTCACCCATTCACACACACATTCACACACCAACGGCGGCAAGCTGCCATGCAAGGCGCCGGCCCGCTCACTGGGAGCAGTTTGGGGTTCAGTGTCTTGCCCAAGGACACCTTGACATGTGACCAGCTGCGGTTCGAACCGCCGATTGATTAAATATGATTCTCTCCTGTACTTGGATGAGTTAGGATGTGACTTTACTTCTGGTTGAGTCATCTTGACTATGTATGGCTGTGTATTCTAACTACAGTAGGTCAAACAACCAACCGTCTTACACATGCCAGCCTTGTGTCTCTGAGTCCTCTGTGGCCTTGTGGGTAATTTTCTGAAGGGAGAGGAGAGGAGAGGGGAGGAGGAGGGGGAGAGGAGAGGGTCTGTTGGGGATAAAGAGTAAATTATTGGGCTGGAAATGGAGTTGTTATTGGGAATAACCCTGTCAGGCAGTGTCCTTGGGTCTCACAACATTAGCTAAGTGGTGGTGGTGTGTGTGTGTATATATAGCCCGTGGTGGGGGGGTGTCAGAGGAGAGTGGTTCTCCCTCCAAACCAGGTTTGTTTGCTCTCAGTGCGTCTGCTAGCTCATCTACACCACAGACTACGGCCCAATACCATTTCACCCCCTTGGCCCTCCATCTCACCCTGGTGTAGAGTAGGGGGGGTAAGGCCAGGGAGGTAGCCCCTCGAAAACTGAGATGTCTGAGGACCACACTCCAAAGAGAGCCGAGGGGTTATGCGAAATCACAGAATGCCTTGCGAATCATCGGCAGGAACCTGGAGATTAGCAATGATTAGTTTTAGATTATCTTAGACTGTTTTAGACTAGTTTTTGTTTTAGACTGTGTAGTTTTAGTTTAGTTTTAGTCTATACTGACGGAAAGTTTAGTTTATCTTAGACTATTTTAGACTAGTCTTAGTTTTAGACAATGTAGTTTTTAGTTTAGTTTTTAGACTATGTAGGCCAGGTTTTTGTATTGTATTTGTTTGTGGTGGATGTTGTATGCCTGAACAGGTCACACTTGAAAATGAGCCCTTGGGGCTCAATGTGTTTCTTACCTGTATAAATAAAGGTTAAATAAAATAAAATAAAAAACCTCCTGGTGGCCTGGTCCATTCACTGCTCTAGGTCCATTCACTGCTCTTGGTTATTCACTGCTCTAGGGTAATGGGGTTCCTAACATCGGAGGAATCCTGCCACCTCCTCCTCCTCATCCAACAGTCTGTTCTGGTCCCCCATCCGAGGATTGACCAAGACGTACCCTGCTTAGCTTACCAGACGAGCCAGAATGGGGTTACATGACAGTATCTGACATGAGTCAGTCACAGATGAAAGGCAGTGCTCTCTGATTCTCCAAGTACATAACGACCTTCAGGATGTGAACTTCCCTGCTCTCTCCTATGGGGTGGCTGTGTCTCAGGAGGTAGAGGCTGTGTCTCAGGAGGTAGAGGCTGGTGGAGGTAGAGGCTGTGTCTCAGGAGGTAGAGGCTGTGTCTCAGGAGGTAGAGGCGGCGTCGAATGATCGCAAGGTTGGCAGATCGGCGGTTCGAGCCCCGGCTGGCCACATGTCGAAGTGTCCTTGGGCAAGACACTGAACCCCAAAATTGCTCCCAGTGAGCGGGGCCGGTGCCTTGCAAGGTAGCTTGCCAGCATTGGTGTGTGAATGTGTGTGTGAACAGGTGAGTGAGAGGCCGTTGTAAAGAGCTTTGGATAAAGGCGCTATATAAGTCAGTCCATTTCCCATCTCCATTTCCATCTGTTTCTGCACCTCAGAGGCTGTTGAATATAAATGTGACACTGACGTGACAGTCCAGTGATAAACCCAACACTTCATTCAATATAACTTTGCCCGAATACCATTTCTCATAAATAGTGTCTAAACACATTTGTGACACGTTCAGAGAGAGAGAGAGAGACTGAAGTCTGTCTCTCCGTATCTCTTGGTCCTGGCCTCTGGGACCGTCAGGAGTTCAGGACGGTGTGAGCAGACGTATCTGTTACCCAGCAGGCTTTGAGAGGGCCTCGCCCCCCCCCCCCTTCATCAGAGGTGAAGGAGGGGAGAGGTGGGACAGATCTGTCCCTCTGGGAGGGGGGAGATAAGGACTTAAGAAGGTTGAATCCTGTTCTGCCTTAAGCAGGGAGGGAACCTCATCGGCATGCTACTCTGCCAGCTACTCTACCAGCCATGCATGCTACTCTGCCAGCTACTCTACCAGCCATGCATGCTCCTCTACCAGCCATGCATGCTACTCTACCAGCCATGCATGCTCCTCTACCAGCCATGCATGCTACTCTACCAGCCATGCATGCTACTCTACCAGCCATGCATGCTACTCTACCAGCCATGCATGCTACTCTACCAGCCATGCATGCTACTCTACCAGCCATGCATGCTCCTCTACCAGCCATGCCAGCTACTCTACCAGCCATGCATGCTACTCTACCAGCCATGCATGCTACTCTACCAGCCATGCATGCTACTCTACCAGCCATGCATGCTCCTCTACCAGCCATGCATGCTACTCTACCAGCCATGCATGCTACTCTACCAGCCATGCATGCTACTCTACCAGCCCTGGGGGCAGCATGCTACTCTACCAGCCCTGGGTGCAGAGGCTCATCTAATGTCAGGGAATGTTCTGGAACACAAGGGCAGCCATTTTGATTCATGGTACAATGAAGGAGAATAGCTTTATATACACTACGGTGGAGGTCTGAATCTTTATATACGCTACGGTGGAGGTCTGAATCTTCATATACGCTACGGTGGAGGTCTGAATCTTCATATACGCTATGGTGGAGGTCTGAATCTTTATATACGCTACGGTGGAGGTCTGAATCTTTTTACGCTACGGTGGAGGTCTGAATCTTCATATGCGCTACGGTGGATGTCTGAATCTTCATATACGCTACGGTGGAGGTCTGAATCTTTATATACGCTACGGTGGCGGTCTGAATCTTTATATACGCTATGGTGGAGGTCTGAATCTTTATATACGCTACGGTGGAGGTCTGAATCTTCATATACGCTACGGTGGAGGTCTGAATCTTTATATACGCTACGGTGGAGGTCTGAATCTTTTCAATCTCTCTCAAGATTGGCTGTGTCTCAGGAGGTAGAGGCTGTGTCTTAGGAGGTAGAGGCTGTATCTCAGGAGGCGTAGAGGCTGTGTCTCAGGAGGTAGAGGCTGTGTCTCAGGACGTAGAGGCTGTGTTTCAGGAGGTAGAGGCTGTGTCTCAGGAGGTAGAGGCTGTGTCTCAGGAGGTAGAGGCTGTGTCTCAGGAGGTAGAGGCTGTGTCTCAGGAGGTAGAGGCTGTGTCTCAGGAGGTGGAGGCTGTGTCTCAGGAGGTAGAGGCTGGTGGAGGTAGAGGCTATGGCTCAGGAGGTAGAGGCTGTGTCTCAGGAGGTAGAGGCTGTGTCTCAGGAGGTAGAGCCGGTGTCTAATGATCGCAAGGTTGGCAGATCTGCAGTTCGAGCCCCGGGCGGTTCGAGCCACATGTCGAACTGTCCTTGGGCAAGACACTGAACCCCAAATTGAAACAATTAACACAGCAATGTCCAGGAGACGGAGGGGGGAGGCAGGGTTAGGGGAGATGGGTAGGGGTAGGGGAGGTTGTATGCATGTCCAGGGGGGGAGAGGGTGGGTGGCAGGGTTAGGGGAGGTGGTTAGGGGTAAGGGAGGTATGCGTGGGAGAACAGGGAGGTTTTGAGGTGGGATTTAAAAGTGGAGAGTGAGGATGAATCTCTGAGTGGCTGAGGGAGAGAGTTCCAGAGGCGGGGTGCAGCTCGTGAAAAAGCATGGTGTGTGTGTGTGTGTGTGTGTGCGTGTGTGTAGGTGCGTGTGTGTGTGTGTGTTGAACATGACGAAGTGCTCTCTGATGCAGGGTTAGTTGTGGCCAGTCGGCCCCAGGGACCCCTGTGTGACACTGGGATGAGAGACTGGTCTGCCCCCTGCCCCCCCCCCGCGCCCCCGCCCAGGGACAGAGGCTAGCTCACACCGCGGTAGAGGACAAACCACTCACTGGCTGGGGACCACCTCCCCCTGCCTCCCTCCTGCCTCCCCCTCCCCCTCCCCTCAGCCCCCTGCCTCCTCTCAGCCCCCTGCCTCCCCCCCTGCCTCCCCCTCCCCCTCCCCTCAGCCCCCTGCCTCCTCTCACTGAGGTAATCGGTCGTCTTTGTCTGTGTTACGTTACTTTAACGCTCGTTTGTAATCCAAAACAGGTTGAGGAGACGAGACGTCCTGGTGTGAACGTCAAAGCTTCACTCTCCTCCAGAGAGGGGCTGTTCATATGCGTCTCAGGTGCTCACACACATGACAAGCTCGGAGAGACTAGGAGGATGTTGTCATGCCATGCAGTCAGAGATTAATAACTTCCATGTTAGGAGACAGTAGGGTGGGGGGGCAGGGTAGGGGCATGATGAAAAGATTAATGAGTGTCAAAAACAATGGCTTTGGGGATTACTCACCCAATCCATTGCGTTGTTGCAGTATTTTGGCTTGACTAGCGAGTTTGTGTTGTGATTCTCAACAATGTTGAAACGTAGTTCCGTGTTTCAAAAGAAAAGTCTGAACATTTTGATTGGTTGACGACATGCGGACCAAAGCATGAGAACGTGTCACATGTTGCTAACTAGGCAGCTAACAGGCGATGGAGAGCGGACCTCACCCTTAGATCCTCTTCTCTCCTGTTTCTCCTTCACACACCTTGCCTAACGCCTAACCTGTGTCCTCTCCCCCCCCCCCCCTCATGCTTCCAGTGGCAGCAACAAAACCCAAAGTGAAAGGTGAGTTATCGCCTCTGTCTGCCTGCTGCATGATTTATGTTGGATGCTGTTCCCAATAAGCAACGTTCAGAGGCAGACCCCCCTGTTATCTCCCTCTCTCTCTCTCTCTCTCTCTCTCTCTCTCTCTCTCTCTCTCTCTCTCTCTCTCTCTCTCTCTCTCTCTCTCTCTCTCTCTCTCTGTCTCTCTCTCTCTCCCCCCTCTCTCTCTCTCTGTCTCTCTCTCTCTCCCCCCTCTCTTTCTCTCTCTGTCTCTCTCTCTCTCCCCCCTCTCTCCTCACCCCTGCCCCCCCCCCCCTGGGGGACATTAACATACACTGCATGGTGCCACGCCACACCAGGGATCAGTGGGAAACTGCCTCTCAGGACGAGCGTTATGTACGGGATCAGAAACCGAGGCCGAAGTTTGTTTGTGCATCTTACAGAGAGATTAGGAAAGGAAATGATCATTTATGTAGTATTCTCTCCTTTCATAATAATATATCTGCTCTTCCTGTCATGGTTGTTTGCTACGGTAACAGAGTGTGACTAGTGTGCTAGTCATCCTTCACCTGCTAACGCCCCTGGGGCTGATAATGTCTGAACCCGAACTCTGATACCTACCATTACTGCTGTGTGTACATGTTTGTGTACAAAGTACAAAGTACATTTGTTTGTGTCTGTGGACCCTCCTTTCATGACTTTTCCTAGATATGTGCGTTCTACCACCCAGTATCCTTACATTTTGTGGATTGTCTGACATGTAGAGTCAGTTCTAAGCACAGGTAAAACAGTAGCCTATATTGAAAACACTAACATTCATTTTCCTAACCATTTTAAATTCACTGAGAGAAACCACCACAGATATTTTCATCTAACCTTCATGATGCAGGAATACATTAGACCAGCAGAGCATTAATAAACATGGACAAGCTGCTGAACTCTTTTGGAAACACAATGTTTTCTCATTAGCGAATGACTAATTAGGAAGTGTGCTTTTGATTAATGGGAGATACACCTTTTTCTTGCATTTACATAATGTAAATTAGATTTCATTATTTAGTACTTGAACCTGCTTTGCTTTTACATTAGCAGATCCACAGATAAGCAGGAATATCGTTAGACCATGGTTGTTGTTCGATTGTTTCCCAAGCTTCCCAGGCTTATCTCCCACAATGCACCTCAGTAAATAAAGACAGGCTGATTGGACGTTACTAGAACAGCCATGGTGGGGTCACGCTGTTACTCATCCTTTTGAGTAAAACAAAATGTGTTATATCTTTGCACTCGATCAAATTTGAGGACCCTCCTTTCATGACTTGTCCTAGATATGTGCGTTCTACCACCCAGTATCCTTACATTTTCTACATCACATCAGGATAAGCTAGTATGAAGCTATTTTGCAGTTTTTATGTGTAGGAGGCTGGCTAATTTAGGCGCCAACTGGTGATGTTTGTGTGTAAGTAGCAGATTACCATTCTAGAGAGGGGGTATATTAGACCCCCGAGGCGGCTCTAAGAGTAGGTGAAATAGGCACGGCTGTCCGGCTGGGTTTTGTTGCTTAATTAAACTGTTAAATTAACATGAACCTGACTGGTGTTGCACATCCGTATGAAGACGATGTTGTTTTGCCTGTTTTGCTCAGTAAGTAAGTAAGTAAATAAAGCTTTATTTATATAGCGCCTGTCGTACATGAAATGCAACTCAAAGCACTTTACAATAGAACACATACAACCAAAGATTACAAGAAGGCGGCGAAGGAGGTGGGATGGGGTGGGGGGGGGGGGTGCCATGTTTGTAGTTTCGAAAAAACAGTGCAAAACTCCGGAGCAGAAAACAGACAAGACAAGAGGTGGTGGGAGGGTATAGAGGTGGTGGGAGGGTATAGAGGTGGTGGGAGGGTATAGAGGGAGCGAAAATGCGACTGTATAGAGGGAGCGAAAATGCGACTGCCTACGTCGAGAGAGAAAGAGGAAAGCAGAGGCCAGGGCAGAATACCAGCCTATATACACGGGCCAGGGCAGAATACCAGCCTATATACACGGGGCGTTGATGCTGGATGCAGACTGGTGATGTTCCCCTCGGTGAGCTGGACAGGTGGCACTCGCTGCTAATAACCTGATGTACTTCTAGAGATGAAGTTCTCTCTCTCTCTCTCTCTCTCTCTCTCTCTCTTTCTCTCTCTCTCTCTTTCTCTTTCTCTCTCTCTCTTTCTCTCTCTCTCTTTCTCTCTCTCTTTCTCTTTCTCTCTCTCTTTCTCTCTCTCTCCCCCTCTCTCTCTCTCCCTCTCTCTCCCTCTCCCCATCAATCATGTCCTGTCCGCCTCTCTCTCAGCCCAGCCCCGGCTCTGTGAGGAAGCTCAAACAGGACCAGACCGTTATCATCCCCTCCCACCTGACGGCCGCTCACACGCCTCTAAAGGAAATCTATACTTATGATTACCATATGGTAATAGAAGGAACATCCTGTGTGTATCAGAGTCAAGCATGTGCTTGTGGAGTGTTTGTTAGTCCTAGCATGACTGAGGTCCTGATAGCAGACCTGAGTTATCTAGATCACTATCATCATGTCATAATAACATCTCATGTCGTGAGCCACATCGTAATCATCGTATCGATTTAATCTCACTATACTGTACATCCCAAACCACCCCACATACACAGTTTTAATACTCACTCATAATAATAACCAGAAAAAAACCGATATCTTGGATAAAAATGACGTGACGTAGATGTAGTACTAGTTTGACAGTTGTTCTGTAATCTGCTCTACTTTCTGACACTGATGTATATCTCTATGTATCTCCCTCACTTTTCTTCGCCTTGTTTTTTCTTCTGTTAAGCAAAACGCCTTTAAACCTTTAAGGGTTTTCCCAGGAGGGAGGTTCATCTCCTGGTCTGCTGACGGTCCTGTAGAGAGAATACAGGAGGAGTACAGTCCTACTACATAATACATGTATTGAAGTTAGTATGTTTACACTACTGTAAAAGATGTTGGATGGAAAATTGAGGATGTGAATTGTGTAAATTTCCAGTAGGAAACAGCCTCAATCTACTGTAGTGTATAACTAGTGTATAAGCGCTAATACTGTAGAGGTGACCACCTGTCATCTGTGGACTCCTGCTCCATGCCCAAGCTTCAGATGAAGTGATCTGGACATTAAAGTGAGAAAGACTAAAGAGCTGTACTTGATAGCTTGGAATCATTATTACGCGATGCATCTAGCACCAGTATTAAACACTAGAGAACTCAGTGTGGTAGAAGGAGAATAGAGTACAGCAGGATTTAATAAGATATCCACTCAGCAGCCATGCTTTCAACAGGCTGTTGACGAAAACACCACAGGGGAAGGTATGTGGCACCATGGAGGCTCTACAAGATTCTCCTACTGAAAGTAAGAACATATCAGTGTCTGTATTGTGGGGCCGCTGTGTCGCAGGAGAATATCATAACAACATAATTATAGGAAGTCTATTTGGCCAGAAGGAATAATCCAATGAGCAGAGTCCTGCAGTGTGAGGCTGCTACGACAGTGGACTGTGTGTGAGTGATTTCGATTTTGAAGCATACTAGAGATGAATAACTCTTTCAGTTGTATGTTTGTGTTCATGTTTTCATGGATGAATCTGACTTCCTGAGTCCTTACAGACAGATATGACCTATGACCTTATACTGTAGACAGTTATGACCTATGACATTATAGACAGTTATGACCTATGACCTTACAGACAAATATGGATCTAGAGCCACTGACCTTTCATTTCTTCATGTGTTAGAAATCCATATTTGACATGAAGGTGTCCAGAAAGTGTACGTTTACTCAGATACTAATAGGATGATTGAACAACATTGGTTATGCATGTCTATTTTTATTGTATATAAATGATTAACGGCGTACTCATGATAGTCGTCTCTTAGGTTATTATCATCGCCAGGCGAGACCACCGACACTGACATCTCTGTCTACAGATAAAGCCAGACATTTATCAACTGACTAAATAAACCTTTGGCTATAAATAAACGGCTTCATATGAATTCCATTCTGTATGAAAATGAGTCCTAGTTATTTCTCCAGTAATTAATGGAGGCAGGGCTGCGTGGTGGACGGGGCTGTGAGGGCTGGGAGTTATCTGTTGTGTTTCTGCTCCTGCTGCAGTTTACAGTTTAGTTTGTGTCGTTGCGCTCCGCTGCACCTGGCTATTCATCAACACGCTGCTCCATTACTGGGAGCAGCCAGCTGAGACTGAGGGGACGTCTGGGGGGGTGTCTGAGGGGGTGTCTGGTGTCTGAAGGGGTGTCTGGTGTCTGAGGAGGTGTCTGAGGGGGTGTCTGGTGTCTGAGGAGGTGTCTGAGGGGGTGTCTGGTGTCTTAGGGGGTGTCTGAGGGGATGTCTGGTGTCTGAGGGGGTGTCTGAGGGAGTGTCTGAGGGGGTGTCTGGTGTCTGAGGGGGTATCTGGTGTCTGAGGGGGTGTCTGAGGGGGTGTCTGAGGGGGTGTCTGGTGTCTGAGGGGGTGTCTAGGGTTGGGTATCGTTTGGGTTTTATCCGGTACCGGTACCTAACCGATACTTTAAAAACGGTACCGGTACCAAAACGGTACTTAATTCGGTACTTTTGATTTTTAAAAATCACATATATATATATATATATATAATAATAACACGGTCGACAACATTAAACAGCTTTTCACTTTTTTATTGCTGAGGCACAATATATATTAGTTAAATATACACTCAAATTAAAATAAATGAAAATAAAACTCCTGCTGACTGAGGCACAATATAATATTACAGTTAAATATACACTCAAATAAAAAATAAATAAAAATAAAACTCCCTCCTCAGCAATTCTTTTGCAAAAAGATCCGCATATTTGCCTTCTCTGGCAAAATACGACACCTCTCTTGACTTTTTTATTGTCATTTTGACTTTTGTTTTGTTTTGACATAATTGTCTAATGGCACAGATTTATAAACATAAAGTAAACAAATATTGTTTTCACGTCACTTTACCTGAAACTGAACGACACAGCGCGGAGCGAATTCCCTGGTAAAACGTTTCTCTCCCCCCGCTGTCAACGGGAGTCGGCAACCAGGAAGCGGTGCTGAGAGAGCAAGACACGGATCTACCGGCATTTGACTGCCGCTGGACTGAGGAACACCATAGGCACAGCACATCGCCATAATAGCGATAAAGTGCGAATGATTTTAAGCATTTTGAGCACTTCGCGTTGTTTTCGTCGAGTCGGGTGAAATGCAGCCACACTTTAGAACGCTGCTTCATTAGGGCCTTCGGCATTCTCGGTGACCTCGTAGCTAGGCTAGCTAGCGAAATTCGATAATATTATTATGATTATGATGATGATAATAATAATAATAATACAATAATACAATAATACAATCACTAACTATATTACTACACTTACTATAAACTCACTCTTCTTAAGTTCTCAACACAACTGCTCACCTCACTACCACGACATGCACTGATTGGAAATTTAACAGGCGATGTCACGTCACGACTCAAGTCACGTGTGGTTGACTGTTGCATGACACCGGACACCAGCGGAAAAAAATATATAGAAAAGTACCGAAATGAGGTACCGAAATCTCCTTTGCGATTCGGTACGGGTACATACCGAATGTAAAGTAACCGGTACCTACCGGTACCGATTTTCGGTACCCAACCCTAGGGGTGTCTGGTGTCTGAGGGGGTGTCTGAGGGGGTGTCTGGTGTCTGAGGGGGTATCTGGTGTCTGAGGGGGTGTCTGAGGGGGTGTCTGGTGTCTGAGGGGGTGTCTGGTGTCTGAGGGGGTGTCTGGTGTCTGAGGGGGTGTCTGGTGTCTGAGGGGGTGTCTGAGGGGGTGTCTGGTGTCTGAGGGGGTGTCTGGTGTCTGAGGGGGTGTCTGGTGTCTGAGGGGGTGTCTGAGGGGGTGTTTGGTGTCTGAGGTACGCCTCAGCCCTCCTCCACTAACTCTGGGTTCTCCTCAACAGAGACAGAACGTTCTCCACCTCCAGTATCTCAGTTCAGTCTCATTAGCGGAGGTAGTAATTGAAATTGCTGTATTAGGAATAACCCCTATGCTGTCTAATTTTAGAGGGGGGCCTATGCACAACAATACAATTAAAAAAGGACAATTAGACAACACATTTAACAAAAACAAGAGAAAAAAATAGAGTTAAAAATAAACTAAAACTAAAACTAAAACTAAAAACAACAGGACAATTGAACCCCACAGAACATGACGAGCAAAATAAGAAAACAGACACTGAACCCCAAAATTGCTCCCAGTGAGCGGGCCGGCACCTTGCATGGTAGCTTGCCGCCATTGGTGTGTGAATGTGTGTGTAAATGGGTGAATGAGAGGTCGCTTTGGATAAAGGCACTATATAAGTCAGTCTGTTTACCATTTACATCACGGCTGATGATCAGACGGCTGATATTACGGCGTCAGTCGTCTACCTGCATGTGGACTGTCATCTCCCAGCTCAGGGTGATATCTCTGCTGCTCTCCTTTCACTGGAGTGGCCACTTTATAGGAGCGCTCAGGGACTGGCAAAAAATAATAATCTGAAAATCTCTGAGACTGGCAAAGAAACATATTTAAAGAGGCTTTCGTCACATCACACAAGTGTAAGAGAGTAAATTGCCACAGGTAAGGAAATAGCTTCAGGAATTACTGTATGCTCACTGAAAATACATGTTACAGGCTGGTTGTTAAACAGATAATTATGGGCGGCTGTGGCGCAGGAGGTAGAGTCGTCCTCTGATGATCACAAGGTTGGCAGATCGGCGGTTCGAGCCCCGGCTGGCCACATGTTGAAGTGTCCTTGTGCAAGACACTGAACCC
The DNA here is from genome assembly GCF_963989245.1 of Nansenia antarctica. Classification (NCBI taxonomy): domain Eukaryota; kingdom Metazoa; phylum Chordata; class Actinopteri; order Argentiniformes; family Microstomatidae; genus Nansenia; species Nansenia antarctica. The sequence goes on along the minus strand of NC_137674.1, from coordinate 89,557,253 downwards.
CAAAATTGCTCCCAGTGAGCGGGCCGGCGCCTTGCATGGTAGCTTGCCGCCATTGGTGTGTGAATGTGTGTGTGAATGAGAGGCCGTTGTAAGTCCATTTACCATTTTATCTGTGTTTGTGAGCCAGATTAATCACCGTGATCGACGGCCGTCTGTCCCGGTCTGTGATGTCACGGTGGGCATGCCTGGGGGGTATTCCATCAACGTTGCTAAAGGAAAAGGTTTCTTTTTTTACAAGTCTCGTGAGATTTAACCTAACCGCTAAATTAGGGTTAGTGGTTATTAGTGGTTATCACCTCTTAAAGGTATCCACTGCTTTTCTTCAAAACCAGAGTTTTGCCAAAAAAAGTCCCCTGCCCTATCTTGCTCCCCTTCGTATGATTGGCGCGTAGCTGTGCTGTGGTTGTGATAGAGACATGAGCCCTTTCATGTTCTTTATGCGCCTGAGTCTCCTGAACACGTAGAGACCCTGAGTCGATCAGAGCTTCCTACGCTGAGCTGTGGTAACTTTCCCGCATCTCCTCTGGAGAAGGCCTAGTGTGTTATTGTCTAGTGCTGCAACGTCAGGAATCAAAGCCTAACAATGCTACTGTCTTACACTGGTGTGACGTGAGGAAATGATGTGCTGCCAGGGCTTGGTGTGGGTGAGAACCCTGGCAGCAGAGTTTGGGACATACTGGAGCCTGTCCAGGGCTTTGCTGGGTACCCCGAACATACTGGAGCCTGTCCAGGGCTTTGCTGGGTACCCCGAACATACTGGAGCCTGTCCAGGGCTTTGCTGGGTACCTGAACATACTGGAGCCTGTCCAGGGCTTTGCTGGGTACCTGAACATACTGGAGCCTGTCCAGGGCTTTGCTGGGTACCTGAACATACTTAATTTTTTATTTAATTTAATTTTGCCATTTAGCAGACGCTTTTAATCCAAAGCGACTTACAATTACGAATTACAGGGACATTCCCCCTGGAGTAACTGAGGGCTAAGTGCCTTACTCAAGGGCACACTAGTAGTGGTGTGGTTTCAGATGGGATTTGAACTCACAACCTTCCGATCAAAAGTCCAACTCACTATCCACTAGACCACCACTACCCCAATACTGGAGCCTGTCCAGGGCTTTGCTGGGTACCTGAACATACTGGAGCCTGTCCAGGGCTTTGCTGGGTACCTGAACATACTGGAGCCTGTCCAGGGCTTTGCTGGGTACCCGAACATACTGGAGCCTGTCCAGGGCTTTGCTGGGTACCTGAACATACTGGAGCCTGTCCAGGGCTTTGCTGGGAACCCCGAACAGGACTCCATTGCAATAGTCTAGGCGGGAGGTGACGAAGGCGTGGACAAGGGTTTCAGCCACGGAGTCAGTGAGGGAAGGTCGCAATGTTTCTGAGGTGGAAGAAGGCAGATTTGGAGACAGATTTGATGTGTGACTGTGTGGTGTAGTGGTAACAGGCCTAGCCAAGAGCTGTATTTCCCACTCTAGTTCTATTTTCAGATCAGTTTAATAGTCGGCCTTCAGTCTTCAAATCTGTCTACAAGGTATGATTTTCCAGACACCATAATGTCAGTTATTGGACACGGTTTGTCTTTCTCTCTCTGCTAACCTGCCACTTGCTCTGCTTCCTCTCTGAGAAGGCGAGGGAGGAATAATTGAACAGATAACAAGCAGCTGTCTAGAGTGGGGATCCATTATAAGCAGATCTAAAAGCTGACATATTATGAGTCAACAAATAGATGTTCTTGTTTTTTTACAACAGCCAATAATGGTCTTTAGTGATAAAATCCCCCCAAATAGAATGACTGGGCAGATTCTAATAGAATTACTGGGCAGATTCTAATGACTGGGCAGATTCTAATG
>NC_137674.1:89552040-89555202 GCF_963989245.1 Nansenia antarctica | reverse complement strand
GGTGATGATGTGGGCAGGTGCAGTTTGTGTAGAGGTGGGTGAGCAGTGAGCACAGTGTTAAAGGTTGCTGTGCCCTGCCTTCACGCCCATTACCGCTCACAGTCCCGGGCGACGCAGATGAAAAAGCTCCTGGGCTCGGCAGAGGTCCCCCAGGCTAAGTGTGATAACACTCCTCCTCCGTCTGCTCTGAAACAGCCAGATGAAAAGCTTTATTGGCATAACTAATACAAACACAAAGCCCGAGAGGTGGTCAGAGAGATGGGAGTTTTGGGAGAAACACAGACTCTGTTGTTGTGCCAAATCAGAACTTAATTGCTTGGCAGAGAGTTTAGCAAAGCTGCTTTCATCCCATGTCTTTCTTCTTTTTAGGGACCAATTAATCAAAGTGTTACCTTGAATCTTGTGCTACATTTCAGTCCATACACCATGACCACCATGACCACCAACATTTGTAAAAACAAAAACAAATGTATTATACCTTTGCACTCGATCAGATTTCAGGACCCTCCTTTCATGACTTGTCCTAGATATGTGCGTTCTACAACCCAGTATCCTTACATTTTCTAAACCACATCAGGATAAGCTAGTATGAAGCTATTTTTGCAGTTTTTCTGTGTAGGAGGCAGGCTAATTTACAAGACGCACCAACTAGTGGTCGTTGTGTGTAAGTAGCAGCTTCCCATTGTAAAGACTATGGTCATTTGACCCCCCCCTTCTTCTTCTTCTTTCTTCTTCCGGTGGCGCTGCTCTGTAGCGACCCGGGCTGCCTCACTGCTGCCTCGTTCTGATGTTTGTTTGTTTTATCGTGTTTTTAGCAGTTTTATCGTGTTTTTAGCAGTTTAACGCTGTGTGAGCCTGTATTCATACCTGTGTGGTAACAAGATGATGGTTTTAGCAAGACTACTGTTCATTATTTTTATCGTCTGGGAGCTTATTAAACAATGTCGCTCCATGCCGTCGTGTCGGGAATCCACGCCGGCGTTCCTCCGCTATCCCCGCGATCTACTACTGCTGCTGCGCTCCACCGACACACCTGCTCCCCAGCTACCGAGGGAGCTGTGGGCTCGGCCTCCGGACCACCACGGCCGCAGACTGAGGAGGAGGGGGAGACGCGGAGGGGTGAGACAGCGAATGCGAAGAAGAGCGGACAGGCCACCTCTGCCTTCTATGGTCCTCTGCAACGCCCGTTCATTGAAGAACAAAGTTGACGAACTCCGATGCAACACCAGAGCCCAACACGAGTACCGGGACTCGTGTCTGCTCGTTTTCACCGAGACCTGGCTACAGAAAGACGTACCGGACTCGCTTGTGGACCTTGAGGGCTTCTCTCTCGTGCGCTCCGATCGGAACTCAAACTCCGGGAAGCGTATAGGAGGCGGCACCTGCGTCTTCATCAACCAGAAGTGGTGCTCCCAATTCACTACAAGAGAGTCTGTCTGCAACCCTGACATTGAGCTGGTATGTTTAAGCCTCAGGCCCTTTTATCTTCCTCGAGAATTCGGGAATATTGTACTATGTACAGTTTACATTCCACCGAGTGGTAATGCTGCTAAAGCAGCCAGCGCGATAGCAGACTGTGTGCACAGACAATTGAAACGCACTCCTGAAGCACCTTGTTTTATTGCCGGCGACTTTAATCACTGTAAGCTTGAGTCTGCGCTGCCTGGATTCACGCAGTATGTTAAGTGTAACACGCGAGGTGAACGAATCCTTGATAAATGCTATGGCAATGTTAAGGACGCCTACACTGCCAGGGCTAAACCCCCGTTAGGTAACTCCGACCACAATGTTGTCCAGCTAATTCCCACGTATAAATCTCTGCTTAAAAGTAGCAAACCCCAAGTTAAAACAGTTCATGTCTGGAATGATGATGGCATTGAAACCCTAAAAGGCTGCTTTTCCTGCACCGACTGGGACCTCTTTCACGGTCTGGACCTTGAAGAGGCTACTGACACTATTACAGATTATATAAAGTTTTGCAGAGATAACGTGTTACCCCTGAAATCTATAACTGTGTACCCTAACAACAAATCCCATATCACGAAGGAAATCAAAAGGTGCATAGTTCAGAAGAGAATTGCATTCAGGAATAAGGATCTTTTGGCCATGAGGAACAACCAAAAAGAACTGAATCACAAATTAAGGGGGGCCAAGAGGAAACAGAAAGAGACATTTGAATCCCACTGCTCTTCTATGAACACTAAAAAACTATGGGACTCCATGAAACATATGACTAACATGGCCCCAGCTAAAAGGTGCCTTAGTGTCCTAAACGAGGGTGAAAAAGCCAATGAACTTAACCATTTTTATGCCAGGTTTGAGACTGCCGACTTCTCGATGGAGCAAACAGTGGCTCTTCAGGCGCTGCCTGAGTTGGAAGCAAGTATCACCATTGAGCAGCGTGAGGTACAGAGACTGTTCGCTAACACCCGCCCTAGAAAGTCCTCTGGACCGGATGGCATCTCTGGGCTCATGCTAAAGTCCTGCAGTGAGGAGCTGGCTGAGGCCTGGTGTCCTATCTTCCAGAAGTCTCTGGACTCTCACACTGTTCCGTCCATCTGGAAAGACGCTATCATTATTCCTGTTCCTAAGAAGGCTAGCTGCAAGGAAAATAATGACCTGCGACCAGTCGCTTTGACATCTGTTGTAATGAAATGCTTTGAAAAATTCATTATATGTAAAGTGAAAAATGCAGTCAGTTGCTCTCTGGATCCTTTTCAGTTTGCGTATAGATGTAATACAGGCACAGATGATGCAACCTCAGCCATGGTGCACTTCATATCTAAGCACTTAGAGGACCCTACCTACTATGTCCGACTCCTATTTGTTGATTTCAGTTCTGCTTTTAACACGATACAGCCGCACCTTTTAATTGAGAAGTTAAATGGGCTTAATGTCCCCCCCCTCATTATAAAATGGTATCACTCCTTTTTAACTAACCGCACACAGCGGGTCAGTGTTAATGGCACTCTTTCGGAACCCAGAACCATAAGCACTGGTGCTCCTCAGGGTATAGTCAGTTCCCCTGTGCTCTTTACTTTATACACAAACGAGTGCAGAAGCACATACCCTAGCAACCGCATCATAACATTTTCGGATGACACTGCCATCCTTGCTTTAATAAAAAAGGACAGTGACCTAAATGACTATTATTCTGAAATC
>NC_137674.1:89507040-89547040 GCF_963989245.1 Nansenia antarctica | reverse complement strand
GTCCAGTTGGAGTATCATCATCAGACAAGCTTGTGAAAAAGGCGGGTTCAGTGGTGGGAAGGAGTCTGGACTCTCTGGGGACGGTGGTGGAGAGAAGGATGAGGAGCAAGCTGCTGTCCATCAGGGGCAATCCCAACCACCCCCTCCATCATGTCCTCACTGGGCAAACCAGCAGCCGCCGCAGAGGGCGGTTCATTTCAGTACGCTCCCGGACGGAGCGCTATAAAAATATTTAGACTGTTTAACAGCAATTAAAGTAGTAGTCGGGGTCAAGGCTCCTGAATTGTATCGAATTGAATCTGTATTTATTTATTTATTTTAATCACCATCATTACTTTTTACTATTTTAATATCATAGCTGTAGCCATCATTTTACCCATTTTTTATCATGATCTTACTGTTTTTATACTATACATGGCTGGCCCAGTATTGTTGTCTGTCCTTTATGTTGTGTTGTCATGTGTTGTTTTTAGAGAGTGGCGTGGCAAACTGAATTTCCCCACGGGGATAAATAAAGTATAATTGAATAATTGAATCAGCTCTGTGGGGTCTCTGAGAGCCCAGGCAGGAACAATTGCTGTCTAGACCAAGGCCCTGTTCCTGCCCTTAATTGCAGCCACATGGGTGATGCAGAAGAGCCCCCTGCCTGCAACAATGGACCTGCAGCCCTGCCAGAATCACACACAGAGTCACCGACCAGCGTCATCCAGCTTCAGAAACACAGTCTAATTGCAGGTGGTGGAGCCCCTGCCTGGAGCAGGGTTGTACAAGGACACTCTGCCACAGCTGAAGGACTGACTCTACCACCGGAACATCAACATGTTCCCAGTTATTTGGGGCGAAATGTGTGTTTGCTTTTGAGCCAGGTACAGGAGGTATGTTAGGAAGTATTTTCTAATTTGTACAGGTACAAGCAAGGGCAAAAGTTTGGTTTGGGAAGTGGGGGGGGAAGATTTATTTTTTACATTTGAAAGTAAAATGCATCAATTTGGTGCACTTTGAGGGCAGAATTAAGAGGCTAGATCTATGAAGAACTACACACATCACTCTGTTGACAAGCATAAACGGTTGTGCTATAACCAGCAAGCACATCAAAAGACGAAGCTTAATAATAAACACATTCATAAATACAGATTTCAGAAAGCTCTGAAATCAGTTAATTTACGGACGGTCAGTTAAAAGTATTTACAAACTAACTGTAAACATGCTGGACACCAACAGTAACATTACTATTTAGGTGGTAGCCAACAATTTTACGTTATCGTGTTAAAAAGTGGGGGGGACAGAATCTAGGTTTTAAAAAGTGGGGGGGACATGTGCCCCCTGTCCCTAGTGGAGATTACGCCCCTGGGTACAAGAGTACAATGATTAGGCTTAGGTTCTTCAACATTGGCATTGGCAGCAAGATACAAAATCAACAATAACTGAATAAAGTAAAATAAGTCAAGTAAGTAAGTAGAAAGTAAGTGATGAAGTGATGGTAGTTGTACTACAGCAGGACCAGCAAAGTGCTGTACCGGTTACAGTATGATGAAATGCGATATCATGCAATATTCAATATAGTACAGATATGGTACAGTACAGGTCAGCTAGGAGTCAGGTAGTGTTCAAGTAATGAGGTGAAATTCAATATGCAGCAGAAAGTGATGGTTCAGTTCTACACGTCCATCATGGAGTCCATCCTCAGCTCATCCATCTCTGTCTGGTTCGCTGCTCCACTGCCAAGGACAGAGGCAGACTACAGAGGATTATATGGCAGCCGAGAAGGTCATCAGGCTGCAACCTGCCATCTGTCCTGGACCTGTTCCTCTCCAGGACCAGAAAGAGACCTCTTCAACTCCAGGACCAGTAAGAGAGCTGTTCCTCTCCAGGACCAGTAAGAGACCTGTTCAACTCCAGGACCAGTAAGAGAGCTGTTCAACTCCAGGACCAGTAAGAGAGCTGTTCCTCTCCAGGACCAGTAAGAGACCTGTTCAACTCCAGGACCAGTAAGAGAGCTGTTCAACTCCAGGACCAGTAAGAGAGCTGTTCCTCTCCAGGACCAGTAAGAGACCTGTTCAACTCCAGGACCAGTAAGAGACCTGTTCTACTCCAGGACCAGTAAGAGAGCTGTTCTACTCCAGGACCAGTAAGAGAGCTGTTCTACTCCAGGACCAGTAAGAGAGCTGTTCTACTCCAGGACCAGTAAGAGAGCTGTTCCCCTCAGGACCAGTAAGAGAGCTGTTCTACTCCAGGACCAGTAAGAGAGCTGTTCCAGGACCAGTAAGAGAGCTGTTCCACTCCAGGACCAGTAAGAGACCTGTTCTACTCCAGGACCAGTAAGAGAGCTGTTCCTCTCCAGGACCAGTAAGAGACCTGTTCTACTCCAGGACCAGTAAGAGAGCTGTTCCACTCCCGGACCAGTAAGAGAGATGTTCCAGGACCAGTAAGAGAGCTGTTCCTCTCCAGGACCAGTAAGAGACCTGTTCTACTCCAGGACGAGTAAGAGAGCTGTTCTACTCCAGGACCAGTAAGAGAGCTGTTCCACTCCAGGACCAGTAAGAGAGCTGTTCCCCTCAGGACCAGTAAGAGAGCTGTTCTACTCCAGGACCAGTAAGAGAGATGTTCCAGGACCAGTAAGAGAGCTGTTCCAGGACCAGTAAGAGAGATGTTCTACTCCAGGACCAGTAAGAGACCTGTTCAGGACCAGTAAGAGACCTGTTCCAGGACCAGTAAGAGAGCTGTTCCAGGACCAGTAAGAGAGATGTTCTACTCCAGGACCAGTAAGAGACCTGTTCCAGGACCAGTAAGAGAGCTGTTCTAGGACCAGTAAGAGAGCTGTTCTAGGACCAGTAAGAGAGCTGTTCGGGGCGGCTGTGGCACAGGAGGTAGAGCCGCCGTCTAATGATCACAAGGTTGGCAGATCGGCGGTTCGAGCCCCAGCTGGCCACATGTCGAAGTGTCCTTGGGCAAGACACTGAACCCCAAATTGCTCCCAGTGAGTGGGCCAGCACCTTGCATGGTAGCTTGCCGCCATTGGTGTGTGAATGTGTGTGTGAATGGGTGAATGAGAGGCCGTTGTAAAGCGCTTTGGAGCAGCTTTGGAGCAGCAAAAAAGGAGCTATATAAGTGCAGTCCATTTACCATTTACCATAGTGCACATACCCCTGTACACACACCCTGTACACACACCCCTGTACACACACCCCTGTACACACACCCCTGTACACACACACCCTGTACACACACCCCTGCACACACACCCTGTACACACACCCCTGTACACACACCCTGTACACACACCCCTGTACACACACCCTGTACACACACCCCTGTACACACACCCTGTACACACACCCTGCACACACACCCTGCACACACACCCCTATACACACACCCCTGTACACACACCCTGTACACACACCCCTGTACACACACCCTGTACACACACCCTATACACACACCCTGTACACACACCCCTGTACACACACCCCTATACACACACCCCTTTACACACACCCTGTACACACACCCCTGTACACACACCCCTGCACACACCCTGTACACACACCCTGTACACACACCCTGTACACACACCCTGTACACACACCCTGTACACACACCCCTGTACACACACCCTGTACACACACCCCTGTACACATACCCCTGTACACACACCCCTATACACACACCCCTGCCATGTAGCCAGGCTGGAGACACACAAGGTCAGGCTCAGAGTGATGTCGCCTCCTAAGCACAACGAACAGCGCCGGTCGGGGGAAATGGACCTTTTCATCACGTTGATTTCCTAAAACACCGGGAAAAGAGTTCTGTGAGCCGCTGGCGTCTGGGTCTGATTGTGACGGATCTGCCTGAGGTCTGAGGCCCGGCGCTGGGCTGGACTCTGCAAGGATAGCCGGGGAATAAAAGTCCCTGGGCCGTTGAAAAGCCTCCGTTTTACACACAGGCAAAGCTGCTTTAGAGCATTATGAAAAAGAGTGCAAGTTTTTTATGGGTGAATATTTATTTTCGCAATTGCTGTTTGACTCTAGCCGGCATACAGGAGCCAGAAAGCTCATTTTAGAGGAAAGCTGCATTCCATCTCATTGAATAAGACAAGTTCGTTTTTTATTATTCCCAAAATCCCACATACTTTCGCACTTTTATGGGAGTACGCAAGCTTTAGAAACGAGGCCTCAGGTCAAAGACACTTCTGACAAACTCTAACACCTCAAACACCTTCCCCAGAGTCACACAGCGGGTCAGCATCTGGGAGGAGAAAAGCACACAGACCCCGTCTCTCCCTGTCTCCCCCCTCCTTTACCCTGTCTCTCCCCATCTCCCCCCTCTCTGCTCTGTGTGTGTGTGAGAGAGATGGAGGGATGAGGGCCAGGGGAAGTGTGTCATCTGGTCCAACACTTCCATCCCGGCTGTTCCGTATCTCTGAGCCCCTGTGCCGTGTTCACTTAGACACAACCACCTTTCCTCTGCCTCCCTCCCTCCCTCAATCCCTCCCTCCTTCCTTCCAACCTAAAGCGTTGTGTGGTGTTCTGTGCCAGAAGCCTCGGGGCGTTTTGTAATAGTTTAACATCCTGGGCTGTTCAGCTGTAGAGATGAGCCAGGCAGCTTTGTTTTCTAGGATGCAACTCAACAATGATAAGACTTGTTTTTTTCTTTTTTAATTAAGCCCCAAAGCGCCGAGCTGAGCTAGTTCTCTCTGACTGCCTGAGCCAATCACTTAGCTGCTCCAGTCTGCAGTCTTACTTTGCCTCAGTTTGATCCTTAGCCGTTATTAAACACAGTACTGTAATAAAGAGGCATTTGTAAAACTTTGTTTGATTTTTTTCATTTGATTTTGGCAGTGAATACATCCTACAGCAGAGAGGGTTTTAACCAAAACAAGCGGACGAGCTCATATAACTCCTGTTCTAGAGACTCTACACTGGCTTCCTGTTAAGTTCAGAATAGATTTCAAGATCCTTCTGCTTGTTTATAAAGCTCTCACTGGCACAGCACCAGAATATGTTAAGAAGACCTTTTGCTAGCATATCAGCCCAATAGAGCTCTCAGGTCTTTTGCTAGCATATCAGCCCAATAGAGCTCTCAGGTCTTCTGTTAGCATATCAGCCCATTAGAGCTCTCAGGTCTTCTGACGCTGGTTTTCTCTGTTTACCACATGTACAAAAGAAGAGATTTGGTGAGGCTGCATTCTCATTTTATGCTCCAGATTGTGTCTCACTGCTAGTTTACATTAGGGATGCAACCTCAGCACATATGTCCAAGTCAAGACTAAAAACCCATCTTTTTAATATTGCCTTTAAATGACTAAATGATGATTATATAATGATTGAAGCACTTTGAGCTGCAACATTTGCAGGAAAAGTGCTATACAAATAAAGTTATTATTATTATTATTAATAATAATAATATCATTATTATTATCCTCATCAAGACCCATGTCTATGGATGCAGTGTGCTGTATGTGCCTTATGTAAAATAATCTGATAGAATTACTTCAAGGTGGATGAGTGTGTGTGTGTGTGTGGGGGGGGGGGGGTGGTTCCCAAGAGAAGTCAGGATTAAGAATGTGTAATTAATTAAATGAAGAGCACTTTCTTAGTTTTGCCTGTTTTAACCTGCTGTGGCTTTCGCTCTTGTATTGTGTTTTATTGTGTTTCATCCTTGTTATGTAAAGCACTTTGTGACCCTTGGTCTGGGAAAGGTGCTGTATAAATACATTTTACTCACTTACTTACTTACTTACTTACTTACTTACCAACCGACCGACCTACCTACCTACCTACCTACCTACCTACTTACCTACTTACCTACTTACTTACTTACCTACTTACTTACTTACTTACTTACTTACTTACTTACTTACTTACTTACTTACTTACTTACTTACTTACTAGCTCCATCGTCACACCTGAACGAACACACCGTGTCACTGCCGAGTCCAACTGTTTCAACAAGCCCAAACGTTGTATCTTCATAGGGGAAAGAATATTCAGATAATAATTATAATAATACATTAGACTTATATAGCGCTTTTCTAGACACTCAAAGACTCTTTACAAACTGAAAAGATCGAGTAGTATTAGTAAAAAGAAACTAAACATAAATAGAAGAAAGTATAGGGGCCTAATGAAGGTAGTGCTGGGGACACATGGGAAGGGGAGGGGGAGAGGGTTAACTGGTGAAAGCAAGCTTGAAGAGGTGGGTTTTGAGGGCCTGTTTAAATGTTGGCAGGGTGTTGGCCTGTTTGATGTGGTTGGGAAGGGCAGATAAACAGTGAACAGGCATATGATGTGAATGAATACACCAAGGGCACCTATATCTATACGGTATCGCTAACAAGTCTGCGATGCATTCAATCCACTGAGAAGCTGTCTGAATGTTAATTTACTACTTCACACGTTAATAATTAAATTCGATTGAGTTGGTTAATGCACCTTTGGGAAGTCTCATTTTCAGCTGGTGCCTCATTAGTTTCGAGCACAAAAGGACATGATGGTCATCAACTGACGTCACTGCCTGTCCTTGAGGTGGTGAGTGGCTGAGGACTAGGAGGTAGAGGCTGTGTCTCAGGAGGTAGAGGCTGTGTCTCAGGAGGTAGAGGCTGTGTCTCAGGAGGTAGAGGCTGTGTCTCAGGAGGTAGAGGCTGTGTCTCAGGAGGTAGAGGCTGTGTCTCAGGAGGTAGAGGCTGTGTCTCAGGAGGTAGAGGCTGTGTCTCAGGAGGTAGAGGCTGTGTCTCAGGAGGTAGAGGCTGTGTCTCAGGAGGTAGAGGCTGTGTCTCAGGAGGTAGAGGCTGTGTCTCAGGAGGTAGAGGTTGTGTCTCAGGAGGTAGAGGCTGTGTCTCAGGAGGTAGAGGCTGTGTCTCAGGAGGTAGAGGCTGTGTCTCAGGAGGTAGAGGCTGTGTCTCAGGAGGTAGAGGCTGTGTCTCCGGAGGTAGAGGCTGTGTCTCAGGAGGTAGAGGCTGTGTCTCAGGAGGTAGAGGCTGTGTCTCAGGAGGTAGAGGCTGTGTCTCAGGAGGTAGAGGCTGTGTCTCAGGAGGTAGAGGCTGTGTCTCAGGAGGTAGAGGCTGTGTCTCAGGAGGTAGAGGTTGTGTCTCAGGAGGTAGAGGCTGTGTCTCAGGAGGTAGAGGCTGTGTCTCAGGAGGTAGAGGCTGGTGGAGGTAGAGGCTGGTGGAGGTAGAGGCTGTGTCTCAGGAGGTAGAGGCTGGTGGAGGTAGATGCTGTGTCTCAGGAGGTAGAGACTAGTGGAGGTAGAGGCTGTGTCTCAGGAGGTAGAGGCTGTGTCTCAGGAGGTAGAGCCTGCGTCTAATGATCGCAAAGGTCAGCGGATCGGCATTTCGAACCCCGGTTGGCCACATGTCGAGGTGTCCTTGGGCAAGACACTGAACCCCAAATTGCTCCCCTAATGAGCGGGCCGGCGCCTTGCATGGTAGCTTGCCGCCACTGGTGTGTGAATGGGTGAATGAGAGGCCGTTGTAAAGCGCTTTGGAATAAGGAGCCATATAAGTCAGTCCATTTGAGGATGGCTGACTCACTGTCATTAGGTCTGTCTCTCTCACAGCCCTGAGGGACAACAGGATTGAGCTGTGTCTTATGTCTGTGATGTTTTTATCTCCTATAGTTCTGTTTTATGTGATGTTTTTATGTCCTGTAGTTCTGTTTTAAACTCATTGTTTATAACATCTGAGGCCGTATTTCCCCTGTGGATTTACCTGCCCAGGGACTGCTGATGTCATTTAGCTACCCAGCTAATTCAGGGAGAGTCAATGACTGTCCCTTTTAAATAAACAAAAAAAAAATATTATTATGTCTGTCTCTCTCCCAGCCCTGAGGGACAACAGGACTCACTCTGTCTCTGTCTCTCTCAAAGACACTGAGGACAACAGGACTCACTCTGTCTCTGTCTCTCTCAATGACACTGAGGGACAATAGGACTCATTCTGACTCTGTCTCTCTCAAAGACACTGAGGGACAATAGGACTTATTCTGACTCTGTCTCTGTCTCTCTCAAAGACACTGAGGGACAATAGGACTCATTCTGACTCTGTCTCTCTCAAAGACACTGAGGGACAATAGGACTCATTCTGACTCTGTCTTTCTCAAAGACACTGAGGGACAATAGGACTCATTCTGACTCTGTCTCTCTCAAAGACACTGAGGGACAATAGGACTCATTCTGACTCTGTCTCTCTCAAAGACACTGAGGGACAATAGGACTCATTCTGACTCTGTCTCTCTCAAAGACACTGAGGGACAATAGGACTCATTCTGACTCTGTCTCTGTCAAAGACACTGAGGGACAACAGGACTCACTCTGACTCTTTCTCTGTCTCTCTCAAAGACACTGAGGGACAACAGGACTCATTCTGACTCTGTCTCTGTCTCTCTCAAAGACACTGAGGGACAACAGGACTCACTCTGACTCTTTCTCTGTCTCTCTCAAAGACACTGAGGGACAACAGGACTCACTCTGACTCTTTCTCTGTCTCTGTCCCAGCCCTGAGGGACAATAGGACTCACTCTGTCTCTGTCTCTGTCCCAGCCCTGAGGGACAACAGGATTGAGCTGGTGCACGCGTCGTGGCAGGAGCTGACCATCAGCATCGGAGACGTCAGCCTGTCAGACGAGGGCCAGTACACCTGCTCCCTCTTCACCATGCCGGTCAGGACCACCAAGGCCTTCCTCACCGTCCTGGGTCAGTCTCCTCCTGTCTGTCTGTCTGTCTGTCTGTCTGTCTGTCTCTCTGTCCTGGGTGAGTCTCTTGTCTGTCTGTCTGTCTGAATGAATGAATGAATCGTTTAATGACCACACGACCTAGGTCGGTGGAATTTGTTTTCGGTACAGGTGGAAAGCTCAATACAGCAGTGTCAAAAAAACATACACACATTGCACATAACTATCACATGGACATGTACACACATAACCACAAGACAAGAACATATTTACAATTTATAAAATGCAGTACGTGGGTAGTACAGGGTTATTGCAGTGGGTCAGGTGTTGAGAGTCCTTATAGCAGAGGGGAAAAACTGTTTTTGAAACGGGATGTTTTGGTGGCCAGGGATCGGTAGCGCCGTCCAGAGGGCAACAGTTGAAACAGGTGGTGAGCAGGGTGGAACAGAGATAATTTTATGTGCTCTATTTGTGGTGCGTTTGAGATATAGTGATTCAACTGATGGGAGAGGGGTGCCGATGATCTTGGATGATTTTCTTACTATTCGCTGTAGTTTTCTTTTTGATTTACTGTCCGAGCTGCCGTACCAGACTGTGATGGATGAGGTGAGTATGCTCTCAATGATGGCGGTGTAGAACTGAAGGAGGAGGTTTTGTTTTGAATTTTTTGAGCTGTCTGAGAAAGAATAGTCATTGGTGAGCTTTTTTGGTGATGAAGTCTGTGTTGGTGTTCCATTTGAGGGAGTTACTGATGTGAGTGCCAAGGAATTTGAAAGAGTCCGTTATGGTTATGGGTTCTCCAAAGATGTTGATGTTTTTTTTTGGGGGGGGGGGGGGGCTGTGCCTGAAGTCTACGATGAGTTCTTGTGTCTTCTGTCTGTCTGTCCTGGGTGAGTCTCCTGTCTGTCTGTCTGTCTGTCTCTCCGTCCTGGGTGAGTCTCCTGTCTGTCTGTCTGTCTGTCTCACCGTCCTGGGTCAGTCTCCTGTCTGTCTGTCTGTCTGTCTCTCTGTCCTGGGTGAGTCTCCTCCTGTCTGTCTGTCTGTCCTGGGTCAGTCTCCTGTCTGTCTGTCTGTCTGTCTGTATCTCTGTCTGTCTGTCTGTCTGTCTGTCTCTCTCTGTCTGTCTGTCTGTCCTGAGTGAGTCTCCTGTCTGTCTGTCTGTATCTCTGTTTGTCTGTCTGTCTGTCCTGGGTCAGTCTCCTGTCTGTCTGTCTGTCTGTCTGTCTGTATCTCTCTCTGTCTCTCTCTGTCTGTCTGTCTGTCTGTATCTCTCTCTGTCTCTGTCTGTCTGTCTGTCTGTATCTCTCTCTGTCTGTCTGTCTGTCTGTCTGTCTGTATCTCTGTCCTGGGTGAGTCTCCTGTCTGTCTGTCTGTCTGTCTGTCTGTATCTCTGTCTGTCTGTCTGTATCTCTGTCTGTCTGTCTGTCCTGGGTCAGTCTCCTGTCTGTCTGTCTGTCTGTATCTCTCTCTGTCTGTCTGTCTGTCTGTCCTGGGTGAGTCTCCTGTCTGTCTGTATCTCTGTCTGTCTGTCTGTCTGTCTGTCTGTCCTGGGTCAGTCTCCTGTCTGTCTGTCTGTATCTCTGCCTGTCTGTCTCTCTGTCCTGGGTGAGTCTCCTGTCTGTCTGTCTGTCTGTATCTCTGTCTGTCTGTCTCTCTGTCCTGGGTGAGTCTCCTGTCTGTCTGTCTGTCTGTCCTGGGTCAGTCTCCTGTCTGTCTGTCTGTCTGTCTGTCTGTATCTCTGTCTGTCTGTCTGTCTCTCTGTCCTGGGTGAGTCTCCTGTCTGTCTGTCTGTATCTCTGTCTGTCTGTCTCTCTGTCCTGGGTGAGTCTCCTGTCTGTCTGTCTGTCTGTCTGTCTGTCTGTCTGTATTTCTGTCTGTCTGTCTCTCTGTCCTGGGTGAGTCTCCTGTCTGTCTGTCTGTCTGTCTGTTCTGTCTGTCTGTCTGTCTGTCTGTCTGTCTGTCTGTCTGTCTGTCTGTTCTGGCTGAGTCTCCTCCACCTCAGCTGTCCAACCACACACCACTAATTATCTTAACCTCAGACTACAGCATCTAACACTAAAACAGCCATGGGTGGGGTCATGTTGGTCATCATGAGTAAAAAATGTTTATATCTTTGCACTCGATCAAATTTCAGGACCCTCCTTTCATGACTTTTCCTAGATGTGCGTTCTACCACCCAGTATCTTTACATTTTCTAAATCACATCAGGATAAGCTAGTATGAAGCTATTTCACAGTTCTGTGTAGTACAGTTATGAGCTATGTACAGTGAGGTAGTTTATGTACAGTGAGGTAGTTTATGTACAGTGAGGTAGTTTATGTACAGTGAGGTAGGTTATGTACAGTGATGTAGGTTATGTACAGTGAGGTAGTTTATGTACAGTAGATGTACAGTATCTAATGTGCAGAAGTATAAAGAAGCTATGTCAGGAGACATAGTTCTAAGGCAGTAATGTAAACATCAGTAGGTCAAAGGTTATAGAGTGATCACATTAACCAGGGATGAGCAGCTATCAAGTAGAGAGGGTGGGCAATAGCTCAGTGGGGTGTGTACGTACCTACAGTACATGTAACTCCCTCCAAGCACGTCAAACACAAGTGGCTTTCTTCTACTGATGTATTGGTTTTATTCATCTCCAACAGCACCGTGAAAACTATAAGAACAAACATTCACAGTTAGCTTTGCTAGCATAACAACATAACATCGCATGTACAACACAGTTCAATACAAATTAAATACACACAGAACGTAAATACCTCGTTGGCTGCATGCTATAAAGGGAATGCTGTCTATGAATCTGTAGTCTTGGAAGCTAGCTGTTCCTGCCGCAGCAAGTCCAGAACAACAGCCGCTCCTGGCTCAAAGTGCGCCGCCATTATCAAAAACAGCAACGGAGAAAGGCCCACTGACGCGTGATTTCCCAAACCACGCGAGAGCAGACCAAACGAGACCACACCACACAAATCACCAGAAACAAACAACAACATTCAAACACCAACAAGCAGACAACATGCTAACCAATATAAATGCCTTGTCAACTGTCCACACGAAATGGGTGGCTACAGCTACAGTACACATGCTGATGTTTGTGTAAAACTGCCATGTCGTCTTGTCCTGCAGGCGTCCCAGAGAGACCAGAGATCACCGGGTTCACCAGGCCGGCCACGGAGGGAGACCTGATCACCCTCACCTGCTCCTCCTCCGGCAGCAAACCGGCCGCTCACATCCGCTGGTTCAGGAACGACCAGGAAATCCAAGGTACGTTTGTTTGTTTGTTTGTTTGTTTATTAGGATCCCCGTTAGCTAATGCCATGACATTAGCTAGTCTTCCGATACATATCGGAAACATTTTCAACATTATATACATACAGACAATTGTAAACATTGTACACATACATACATCATCATCATCATCAAGGTATGTTACAGTCTAGTTACCTCCTCTGAAGAGCTAGACAGGGTTGAGGGGTGTGTTCATGTCCACAATTTACTTGTTAGTGTTGTTTTCCTATAAAAGAGAACCGGTATAAACCCCCTTGAAACACTGTAATCACTTTCTTATGCTATTATATCTGGTCTCTGTGTTTTCTAGAATAGGTGGTGAAACTGAAACAGTCAATTATGAATACCCTCCTCCTCCTCATTGTTTTTTTTTTTTTAGCAGCCCAACCATAGAAGCATTTATGTTTTCTCATCTGAGCAGGAACCTCAGATGACCTCGTGCCTAACGTGGCTCTTTAATGCGATCTGCCTCGTCTGAGGAAGACCAGACGTGACAGTTGCTCTTTATTGAAGATTTGTAGGAGGGAGCGTTTCCTCTCTGCTCTGCCCAGCGTGGCAGGGTGATTGATGTGGAGGGGGAGCTGTGATACCGGCCTCCCAGCAGCCTCTCTTGTTGAGATGAGAGGCACGTAAGCCAGCTAGCGAACGGGCTCCTGGCAGGACAACCCGGGCCTGCTGTCAGTCTCAATAGCGTTGAAAATGAACTCTCTCTCTCTTTCTTTCTCCTGCTTTTATAAGACTCTTTTCTATAAGATCTCTACTTTGAAAGGAGGAGAATATCTGCTCTCAAGAATTACAAGATTAGGAGTCGCACACATAACACGGCTAATAGAGTAACACTGCTAATGCTGTATACTGTAGTATATAACGCTACACTGTATACTGTAGTATATAACGCTACACTGTATACTGTAGTGTGGTACGTAGTGAACGACCTACAACAACAAACTCTACTACTTGTGTGCGGCTGTTCTCAGGAGGTAGAGGCTGTGTCTCAGGAGGTAGAGGCTGGTGGAGGTAGAGGCTGTGTCTCAGGAGGTAGAGGCTGTGTCTCAGGAGGTAGAGCCTGGTGGAGGTAGAGACTGTGTCTCAGGAGGTAGAGGCTGTGTCTCAGGAGGTAGAGGCTGTGTCTCAGGAGGTAGAGGCTGATGGAGGTCGAAGCTGTGTCTCAGGAGGTAGAGGCTGGTGGAGGTAGAGCAGGGGTGCTCACACTTTTTGGAACCAAGATCTACTTTTCAAGTAGCCAGTCTGCCAAGATCTACCAGTCTAGTTTCAACATCGCAAACGTACATGCACGTACTACAAACACACACACACACACACACACACACACACACACACACACACACACACACACACACAGTTCCCAGCCTGCATAGTAAACTCACAATACACTTTCCCTCTCTCTGTCACACAGCCACAGGAGAAGACCATCACAAACCCTCCCTCTTTGCTATTCTCGCTCACACACATTCACACACACACACACACACACACACACACACACACACACACACATTTGCCAGTCTGCATAGGGAGCCATAGCACAAACCCTCCCTCTCTCTCCCTCTCTCTCTCTCACTCTCTTACACACACACACACACACACACACTCACTTTCTCTCACTCACACACTGACAGCCAGTCTGCAGTACCATAGCCAACTACTGATCCAACACACAGAAAAGTAAACCAGATACAAAACAGGTAGTTCCCTAGTTTGAAAGGAGGAAATAAATGCATTTCTCTACCTTAGTGGGAGACCTGGCACTGGGAGGAGGCAGCTAGTTTCTAGTAGTCAGGGCTGTAGGAGCTGGTTGCAAGGTGTCATCAGCCACTGTGGATCTGTCATCGAAAAGGCAATCTGCAGCCTCGAGAAACTTTTTTCACAATTTCGCCGTCTTTGAATGACTTCTTGTGTTTAACAAGAACGTGACTGACGCGATAAGAAGCTATCGTTACAGCCGTACGTTTTCGCTCTTTTGCCACATTTCCCTTCTTCGAAACAGCCATCGTAGATTTGCTGATCAGACAGACGCATTTCCAATATCACATCGTGTAAAAAAGTCCTCCTCCCATTCTGGATGGATGTTATACGTTATTGGTTTCTTACTTGGTCCAGCTTCCCCACTCATTTGTATAGCCTTTATTTAGTATTATATAGTAAATAGTAGAAATTGGAAGGCTAACTAGTTAATTAGTCTCGCCGGTATTTTGTAGTTGGCGCTGTTGACTGCGCATGCGTGGTGAACCTGTGTTAGGTGTAGGTGAAAAGATCAGATCGCAGACTGGCTTACCTGTACGTCAATCAAGTGGCAAAAGCCATAGTGAGGATGGATGATAGGCGAACTTTTATTTATTTATTTTATTTTATTTTATTTTCCGTTTTGTTCAATGCCATGCGATCTACCCATACTACCTTTGCGATCGACCGGACGTATTGGGCACCCCTGAGGTAGAGGCTGTGTCTCAGGAGGTAGAGTAGCCGTCTAATGATCACAAGGTTGGCAGATCAGTGGTTCGAGCCCCGGCTGGCCACATGTTGACACAGTGAAACAGTTCATAGATATATCCCAGTTATTGACCATGAATTATCTGTTCTCCTTCAGATTAATTTTATTTATTTATTTTACTTTTTGACACTTTTAATCAGTGCTAGTGCTAGCTGGAGACACTCACTGAGGGCCAGTTTCACAGACAAGGCTTAAGCCTAATCCTGGACTAAAAAGCATCTTCAATGGAGATTTTACATTGAAAGTGTGATTTAGTCCAGGACTAGGCTTAAGCCTTGTCTGTGAAACCGGCCCTCATCAGACACTCAAACACTCAAACAGTCTACAGCTGTTAAGATCAAACCAACCAAGTGGTGAAAAAAGCGCAACGCCGCCTCTTCAATCTCAGGCGGCTGAAAATGTTTGACGTAAGGCCCAAGATACTGGGGGTCTTGTTATTATGTTTATGTTTCATCAAGTTGTTTCATATCATTGTGGATGACCACAAGATAAAAATGCCCATTCTGTTTGCAACAAAGGACTTAGATTTCCCTAGCTAGTCATTTCATTCACTACACAAAAGTCTATCGCTACAAATGAAGAACTCTTTTTTTCTACCTAAAAGTGTACACCTCGGTGTCAGAGAGAGGTAGAGAGTGCAGAGGTGTAGTGGGTAACTTAATCTCCATGTCAAAGTGTCAAAGAATAGAAATGTCAGTCAATGATGTGAATCTAAGCCTTTGGCAGACACTGTTTGAAAGGTTTTACTTTACTGAGGAGTATGCTGGCAGCAGAATGCTCTGCTGTTGGTGCCTCAGAGGCAGACCATTGCTTCCAGCGCCTTCAATCAGTTTTATCCCCAAGGGGAGGCCCTGCTACAAGCCTCTAAGACAACATCCCTACGGCATCACGACAAACTCCAAATGTTGCTGTCGTCTGTTTGCTTGCACATGACACCGTTGGGTAATTTAGTTAGTTAATCTAGTCTAGTGGACTCTCTAGCCTATGCCTAAAACAATATTTTATCTACATTTACATTCATTCACATTCCTGAATATGTATTTGCTTTAGTTCCCACAATAAAGTGACACTTCTTTGCTCCTTGGAGCTTTTGGTTAAAAGTCATTTCACCACCTCCTGTGTGTGCCATGTCCTTAATCTTCCCAAAGCTGCTCCTCTCCTCTCCGTGCTCTCTGGGAGACACTGGCAATGCACCCTGGGAAACAGAGTGACACCCCGCTGTGGTTCTCTTGACACTGCAGGCAGGTAGAAAGCGGGGGAAGTGTGCTTTAGGCACGGGGGGGGGGGGGGGGTCAGCTCTCTACTCTCTACACCAGTGGTCTTCAACCGGGGGTCCGCGACCCCTAGGGGGTCCGCAGAGGTACTGCAGGGGGTCCGCCAAATGTTTTCAGAATATTTAACAATTTTCACCAAAATAATTTGTGACAATTAAAAAATATAACAAAAGTTATATTGAGTAAACTAATAATAGGCAATTAATAGGCAATAATAAGCTACTTTTGACAAAAAACTATTTACAATAAAAATGTACTATTTACTATTTGCATTATGGGTAATGACCCGAGGCACTGTTGAAGCTGAGTGTTGATTAAACTGGTTGAGTTAAACGAGCGCAAGTTGTCCGAGTCCAATAATGATATTATAACTTCACATTATTAGTTACTACTATTAATTAGTGAAGCAGGATGGATACATTTGTAACAGTAACGAGACCTCGAGCTCGAGATCCAACGGCTAGGCCTACTCCTTCCACCTCGGCCCCAGCAGCGCCTGCCCCAGGGGCAGATAAACGTAAAAGAGAAAAGTCCCGAAAATATTCAGAAGTGTACCTAAAGTTTGGATTTACTTTCATAGAAACCGAAGGAGTGGAATTGCCGGTGTGTGTTGTTTGTGCGGCGACGCTCTCAAACGAAAGCATGAAGCCATCAAAGCTGCAACGACACTTTGAGACGAATCATGGCCACTTACAAGATAAAGCACTGGACTACTTTCAGGCTCGTCTGCACTCTCTCCAAGGCCAACAGACAATGATAAGAAAATCTGCGAAAGTCGGTGAGCTTGCTTTGAAAGCCTCATATCAAGTTGCTCTTCGCGTTGCCCAGTGTAAAAAGCCATACACAATTGCAGAAGATTTGATATTGCCTGCGGCCACTGATATGTGCAAGACCATGTTTGGGAGTGATGGATATGGATATGCAGAAAAGTTGAAGACTGTCAGACACAACAATTGCACGACCCATTGTCAGACACAACAATTGCTCGGCGAATTGGTGAAATGGCATCGGATGTGAGGGTGCAGTTAATTGAGAAAATTACAAACGGCGGAGGCATTTGCACTCCAATTGGATGAATCAGTGGACATGTCCAAAGACGCACAGCTCTTGGCATTTGTGCGCTTTGTTGACCAAGACGAAATGTAAATGTGAATGAATAAATGAAATGTGTGAAGAGTTCTTGTTTTGTAAGAAGCTTCCTGAACGCATAACAAGTGCTGAAATGTTCAAAGTGATTGATGACTTTTTCGGTGAAAATGACGTACGTTGGGCAAAATGTGTCGCGGTGTGTACCGACGGTGCGCGCGCTATGACTGGGCAAAAGAGTGGACTGATGGCGCTTGTCAGAAAAGTCGCCCCCAAAGTGATGTGGACTCACTGCATGCTGCACAGAGAATCCCTCGCCGCTAAAGAAGTGAGTGCTGAGTTTGCCGATGTTATGGACACTGTTGTAAAGGCTGTACATTTTATTAAGAAGAGTGCCCTACAAACTTGCCTCTTCGCTTCTTTATGCGCCGCTACAGGAGAGGAACACACAGCGCTCCTTTACCATTCAGAAGTCAGATGGCTTTCCCGTTGATCCGTATTGGCACGAGTATTTGAATTACGCACAGCTATCCACGAATTTCTAATTGGCCAAAACCGCGCGGAGCTGGCTGCGCATTTCATCGACAATGCCTGGGTCTTTAAACTGGCATATCTGGCGGACGTTTTCGCAGAGTTGAACCGGCTGAACAGTTCTATGCAGGGCCGCAATACACACGCCATTCAGCTGTATGATAAGATGGAAGGCTTCCTGAAAAAAACGAAAAGATGGAGAGAGCGCGTCAGGGGAGATAACATCTCCATGTTTCCATCAGTGGAGGAGTTGGCGGATTCCGCGGTGATCTCGCCTGATGTGAAACGCGCAATTGGTAATCACTTGGAGGCACTTGAATGGCAATTCGAAAAATATTTTTCTGAGACTGAGTCCTGGAGAAAGGACAAGACCTGGATACAGTTTCCTTTCAAAGAGAATGCACCCGACGGCTCAAATCTGACAGCCGCTGAGGAAGATCAGCTGATCGACCTAACCACAGATAGTACACACAAGCATGTGTACGAGTCAAAGCCACTGATCCAGTTCTGGATCCATTGCCAAAAATTCTTCCCACAACTGACAGCAAAGGCCATGGTGAGCCTCTTGCCTTTTGCAACCACATATCTTTGCGAAAGTGGATTCTCCTCCCTCACCCACCTGAAGAGCAAATACCGTTCAAGACTGCAGCCTGAGGATGACATGATGCTCTGCCTGACAACCTCCATCTCCCCCAGAATAGACAAGATGTGTACCACCCAGCAGGGCCAGTTATCTCACTGAGGTAAGCATACCTGACTTCCTGAAGCTAAATGTTTAATTGTTGAATAATAATAATAGAAAATATAAGCCTCATCAACAATAATAATAATAATAACCAATAATAATTATGCATGAACGTTTTATCAATCATAAACACATATAGGTTAATAACCCAGTAATTAGCCTGTTACTTATTAATTTTCCCTTGTGACCTGACCCCCTGCCTGTCTGCCGACTACTCCTCCTGTCTGACCCCCTGCCTGTCTGCCGACTACTCCACCTGCCTGCCGACCATTCTTCCTGCTTGATTCCCCACCTGTCTGCCGACCCTTCCTCCTGCCTGACCTCCCGCCTGCCTGACGACCCACCTGCCTATTCCCATCAGCCTTGTTACTAGAAATAAACCTTTATTATTTAACTCTTACCTGTTCACCTGTGTCTGCGTTTGGGTCCTACCTCTGGTCGTGGCAAAATAGGTTAATAAGGTGAATAACGTTATTATAGGCCTTAAAATGTGACATAAAAAAAAAAAAAAGTATTACAGGAGAGAAAAATGTATTACATGTGGGGGTCCCTGTTCTGGTTGTCTCTCGTCCAAGGGGTCCTTGGGCTGAAAAGGTTGAAGACCCCTGCTCTACACCACACAGCCCAGAGCCACTGATATTTCTTTCTGATTATCCATGCTCTACTCCAGACTCTAGAATGTAGTATCCCACGGCCTGCCAACCACAAAGTAAATTAGCTTAGCACTTTGTCAGATGTGATATTGTTGTGGTACCAATATTTACGATAATTGGGGGACTCACTAAAATGTACCTTGAAAATTTGCTAGAATACACTCTAGTGGACAGGGTTACAGCTTCTCTCTAAGGTCAAGTGAGCCAAGAAGCAGAAGCTTGAAACTAGAAAACACATTAGTTAATTCCTCAGAAATGATTTACTACTATTGTGTCTTTGTTTCTGTACACGTCAAATACTAAAGATAAGAAGGACAAAAGATAACAGATAAAATATATCGGAGGGTACGGGTAGGGCGGTGGGGGAGAAGGAAGGAAGTCAGTCAGGTAAGGGGGGTAAAGGTAAAACTGTCCTCCTGTGTGTGTGTGTGTGTGTGTGTGTGTGTGTGTGTGTGTGTGTGTGTGTGTGTGTGTGCGCGTGTGTGTGTGTGTGCAGGCAGCAGGGAGGTGAACGCCACGGGCAGGTCGTTCACGGTGAGGAGCCGCCTGCAGCTGGAGGTCGACCGGCGGGACGACGGCGCCGCGTACACCTGCGGCGTGGACCACGTCTCCCTGGCAACCAACCCCTACCTGACCTCTAACCCCTACCTGGTCACTGAGGTGCTGGAGGTGCACTGTGAGTACTGTCCCTGACCTCTAACCCCTACCTGACCTCTAACCCCTACCTGACCTGTAACCCCTACCTGGTCACTGAGGTCCTGGAGGTGCACTGTGAGTAGCCTACCTGACCTCTGACCCCTACCTGACCTGTAACCCCTACCTGACCTCTAACCCCTACCTGACCTCTAACCCCTACCTGACCTCTAACCCCTACCTGGTCACTGAGGTCCTGGAGGTGCACTGTGAGTACGGTACCTGACCTCTGACCCCTACCTGACCTCTAACCCCTACACAGCAGAGGTTCATAGCATCGTCGCTAGGAGCTATTCACCACATCATAGCTAGGAGCTATTCATCACATCATAGCTAGGAGCTGTTCATCACATCATAGCTAGGAGCTGTTCATCACATCATAGGGGGTCATCCCTATGTTCCCCAGGTCCTATGTTCACAGGTCCTATGTTCCCTGGGTCCTATGTTCCCTGGTCCTATGTTCCCCAGGTCCTATGTTCCCTGGTCCTATGTTCCCCAGGTCCTATGTTCCCCAGGTCCTATGTTCCCCGGGTCCTATGTTCCCCAGGTCCTATTTTCCCCTGGTCCTATGTTCCCCAGGTCCTTCCCCAGGGAACATAGGACCCAGGGAACATAGGACCAGGGAACATAGGACCCGGGGAACACAGGACCAGGGGAACATAGGACCCAGGGAACATAGGACCTGGGGAACATAGGACCCAGGGAACATAGGACCTGGTAGAACATAGGACCTTGGGAACATAGGACCTGGGGA
This sequence comes from Nansenia antarctica, assembly GCF_963989245.1. Taxonomy (NCBI): domain Eukaryota; kingdom Metazoa; phylum Chordata; class Actinopteri; order Argentiniformes; family Microstomatidae; genus Nansenia; species Nansenia antarctica. Next base: position 89,526,841 of record NC_137674.1, on the reverse strand, counting down.
AAATAGGACCTGGGGAACATAGGACCTGGGGAACATAGGACCTGGGGAACATAGGACACGGGGAACATAGGACCAGGGAACATAGGACCCAGGGAACATAGGACCAGGGAAGATAGGACCTGGGGAACATAGGACCCAGGGAACATAGGACCTGGGGAACATAGGACCCAGGGAACATAAGACCAGGGAACATAGGACCCAGGGAACATAGGACCCAGGGAACATAGGACCAGGGAACATAGGACCCAGGGAACATAGGACCAGGGAACATAGGACCCAGGGAACATAGGACCAGGGAACATAGGACCCAGGGAACATAGGACCAGGGAACATAGGACCCGGGGAACATACTTTTTCGGGAGGGAGCTAAGGTACCTGGGAACATAGAACCCTGGGAAGATACAGTAGGTACGCTCCCCATCATAGCTAGGAGCTGTGAGCACACACCAGAGGTTAAGGTGGAGTATTAGGTTAAGATGGGGGCAAATACTGGGCTTCAGAGTACATCAAGGGTACATCTTTCACTGTACATGGGATTAAAACAGGATTAGGTATCAAGTAAGGGATTAGGAGACAGACAGAACTAGGATTTGGGTCAGAGCTAACAACAGTGTGTTGGGGAAAGTAACAGTTGCATACTTTTAGGTTTAGAGAACGTGTGACACGTTCTCATGCTTTGGTCCTCACGGCGGGATCTGATGTAATGATCTGACTTTTCTTTCTAAAAATGTGAATACATTTTCGCTAGTCAACTAACACAGCTTGTTTTGTGAGCCTGCTAACAATGTAAAGTAGTGTTGTAGTTAACTAGGTAACAATGTAAAGTAGTATTCTAGTTAACTAGGTAACAATGTAAAGTAGTGTTGTAGTTAACTAGGTAACAATGTAAAGTTAGCTAGCTAACTAGGTAGCAGTGGGGATTACTCACCCAATCCATTGCGTTGTTGCAGTATTTAGGCTCGACTAGCGAGTTTCTGTTGTGATTCTCAACAACGTTGAAATGTAAAGTCCGAACATTTTGATTGGTTGCCGACGTGCTGACCAAATGATCAGACTGTGTCACATATTGATATGTTATGATATTGATATGTTATGATATTGATATGTTATCATATTGGTATGTTATATTTATGAGTATTGTCTTTGTCTCTCGTCCACAGACGCGCCGCGTGTGGAGATCACACACTCCCTAATCATCCCACAGGAGGGACAGTACTTTAAACTGGAGTGTGTGTCCAAAGGAAACCCTTTGTGAGTTATGAATAACTGTCACCTCACTTTGTAAATAAAACAAACTGTAGACAGACAGCTAATATACGCTACTGTGATAGAAAGTGTGAATAGATGAAAATATAAATCTGTTCTCGATATTTTATTTGTAATGTTTTAGCGTACCATGATTAAGGAGCAACAATAATTCATAACATTTCTCAAATGAACATTTTCCATGCTTTGAGAAAACTTTACAACGAGGTACAACTTGTAAGGATCATGCATTTGTGGAATGAGCAACACAGCTAACCGTGTGGGTAGCGGCCCAAAGAAATGTGCCAAAATCCCCTGCAATATTCTTCTGTTGGTATTCACTCTCGTGTGCTGGCAGGTGTATGCCAGTCACAGGTGTGTGTGATATTCTGGAGCCAGTGGCAACACTCGCCCCCACAGAGCCAGGATCATCACAGAGCACCTCCAGAATGTGGGAGTGGAGAGGGTGGAATGGCCTGCCGTGAGTCCAGACCTCAACCCAATTGAACACTTGTGGGATCAGCTTGGGTGTGCTGTACGTGCCCGAGTGACCAACGCAACCATGTTGGCTGACTTGCGGCAAATCCTGGTTGAGGAATGGGATGCCGTCCCACAGCAGTGTGTGACCAGGCTGGTGACCAGCATGAGGAGGAGGAGCCAAGCTGTTGTGACTGCGTATGGATCTTCCACACGCTACTGAGGTCCCTAACAGTGTAAAATTAATAAAGTGTAAAAATGGCCAATATGTGTTGTTTTTTCCTTATTACTGTGGGACAGTGCAATCATCCAATCCACCAAGCAACTCAAAACAAGAGTGAATACCAACAAAATATTGCAGGGGATTTTGGCACAATGTTTTTGGGTCGCTACCCACACGTTTAGCTGTGTTGCTCATTCCACGAATGCATGATCCTTACAAGTTGTACCTCGTTGTAATGGTGACTAATCAGGCTTTCCAACGATATAAAATACGATACCAATTGGTATTATTAAAGGGGAGGAATAATCGACCGAAATAACGTTTCCAAACTTTTTTTGAGGAGTTCACATACAGTAGACAACACATACTGTCAAACATTAGACCTTTTTTTGTACAACAAACGTTCACCAACAACTCTACCTGTCAGTATAACACAATCTGTCTCTGCGTCCTGTCCTGTCCTCCAGGCCTGAGCCGGTGCTGTGGTCTAAGGATGGCGGGGAGCTGCCTGACGTGGAGCGTATGATCGTGGAGGGCCGGGAGCTCACCTTCACCTCGCTCAACAAGACTGACAACGGCACCTACCGCTGTGAGGCCAGCAACCACCTGGGCACCAGCGGGGCCCAATATGTCCTGTTTGTATATGGTGAGTCAGCTGTTTGTATATCGTTAGCTATATCGTTAGCTTAATGTTAACTAATAAATGGCGCTGTAGAACTGTTGTATAAAAGCAATATCACACTCAAGGTCGTGCTGTTATACTGAATATCAGCACGGCTGTGATTGTCTTCCTACTCGGCCTGCGGCCTTGTACCTACGACCCAATCACAGCCGTGCTGATATTCAGTATAACAGCACGACCTCTTGTGTGATATTGCTTAAATAATGCACAGTGAATCAGCAGTGTTAGGAGAGTAGAGTTAGGCACAGTGGCGGGCGGTGCATTTCACACCTAGGCCTTCAGTGATGTCCGACACAGTCCTACCTGAATTATTCTACCTCTTAATACCATCATTATGACGCCATGGCTCTAGAAACTAGACAGAAACACAGTATAACCGGGCGTTGCATCACCTTAACATAATCAGACAAGTACAACAGAGTTATATTAATATTTCCGAAGCATTTTTAATCAATAAATCCGCATTTACAATGAAGAGTGTGATCTTTAAGATCGCTTCGCTTGGATACTGTCAAAACTTTTAAATAAAAGGCACTTTTATCGTCAAGAAACGTGACAAAACAATTCAACAAGTCTCCTTGAGTACTTTTACTGCACAGCTGATTCACGTGCGCCACCCACGTAATCTCCACATCTCTTGCAACCTGCAACAGACGCATCAAACATTTATTTTATAAGCCTATATTTGTCATTTTAATTACCTATATATTAATTCGTTAATATTGAAACGAAAATAAAATGAATTTTAATTACCTATATATTAATTCGTTAATATTGAAACGAAAATAAAATGAAATAACGAAATAAAATGACAAAAATATATACAAATAAAATAAAAAATAAAATGCTTTGTACTCACCAAAACAACTTCATTTGAAAACAAAATCCATCCTCCTTTCTTTCCTCAGGAATACTTCAATTACTCTGTTGTACAGTCTGTTGAGCTGTAAATCCACTCGAGTGTCCCCAAAGGTGTTCAAAAGCACCGTTGCTTGTAAGTGCCCAGCCGTGCTTTGGTGTCTCGTTGCTCCCTTGGTTAGACAACTCAAGTTTGCAAAACCAGTGTGGCTCCAAACACCCGATCGATCTGTTGCAAATAGCAGGCATTGCCAGCAGTACAATTTGCAGTGCCTTTCGGAGCCTGTGAGCCAGGGGTACCGCTCATAGTTAGCGATCTGAAAGTGCCGGACAAACCCTTTTCCCCGCTGAGAAAGGCTCGCAAGAGTCGGGGTTGGCCGTTCTCTGATAATGTCTATCTTTTCCTGGAAAGTTCTTCTAGAAAATGGCGTTGTTTTAAGATCTGCCACCACATCTGCCTCTTCTCCCCCTTCCGCCATTGTAGCTGATTGCAGACGGTATAAAGATACGCAAATTACCTTGCTACGCATCTCAATAGTGCGTATCCAATCAAAAGACGTGCTGGGTGCTGACATCAGATTGAGCCTTCCAGCAGGCGCCGTCGTTGATTTTGCTCGCATCTACGTAGGTTTACTAGGAACGCCACAGGTTTTCTCGTTCCAACCTTAAGTTACAGGTCGAATTCGCGGCACCGTCTGTTGTGAAGGCGGGCAGATTTGGGAGCCCCCTAGCAACACATTTTGATTGGATAAAAGCTCTAACATAAAGGCCAGCCCTCCAAATCTCAATTGGAGACTGGAAGCAGCGCAACCAAGAGGAAAGCTATGAAATGAAGAGAATAGACTATGGGGAATCATTAATACATATTTGTGGAAAAAATATATTAAATAAAATGTATATTCTGATGATGTTTAGGCCAGCAGAGAAGGCCTTGCTGGCCCTGACGGCACACCACTGGTTAGGCAGATATCTACATTTGGCTAAAATATAACGTAGGCAATTATGCTATGAGGCTAACGATATGATGGATGATCAATTCTCCCGGTACACCGTGTTCAGGAACAGCACAGGACTTTGACTGATGCGTGTCCCATATTGTGGGGTGCAAACAACCTAGAATAATGTCCACTCCAACGCACACACTCAGAGAAGTCAGTCTTTGCACTGGAACTGCACATGGTGGCCCAGTTTACCTGACTGGTTGTTAACACTAGAACAGCCATGAGAGTAAAGTAAAATGTTATATCTTTGCACTCGATCATATTTCAGGACCCTCTTTTCATGGCTTTTCCTAGATATGTGCGTTCTACCACCCAGTATCCTTACATTTTCAAAATCACATCAGGATAAGCTAATATAAACAGGGGTGCACATAACTGGTGCGCCAGTGCGCATGCGTCGCCAAAATGCATGCTGCGCGGCAGATCAGCCGCATGAAGGCGCTTTTGCGCACCAACAGCTGGGTCCAAGAAGCAACAAGCCCCACTAAGTAAGTAACTATTTGCCGTCCCCTCAGCCCGACGAGTAATCCATCACAACAGACCACGGCGACGACCACGGCGACTCCCCTCACGAAAACATTCGGAAAGTATCGTAACTCATACTTTCATTCCGCGTATCGCGTATCGCACGGTTATCACGGTTATCACGCCGCCACGTGAAAATTCAGTCCCGAACGACTCGTCGCTAAAAGGAAAAACAACACCAAGGGACTTCACGTTTCTTTTCTCTGAAGCTTTCAAACGTTTCATTATCGCACCTCGACCCCTGACCCAGGGAATATGGTTGGGAATTCTATTAGAAAAAATAGAAAAAAAAGACTTTGTTGCACAATCAAAATAATGAGCTATTTAAAGTGATAGCCTACAACATCCTCTACCATGGTTGAAATTGAGGACAGTGATAACAGCAGTCAAGAGAGCAGTGATGATGATGATTAAGCTTGTAGCATAAATAAATGCTTAGGCTGTAACTTTTTGTTGAAAAGTTGATTTCAGTGTTTACAGAACAGAGCAGTGCTTAAAGAGATGTCAGTTGATTTCATTGTGTTTAAAGAACAGACATTCAGTTAGTGCTTAAAGAGATGTCAGTTGATTTCATTGTGTTTAAAGGAGTCTGACAGACTTTCATGCTTAAAGAGCAGTCATTTGATTTTGCATTTGTTTATTTTGTTTTGCACACAATCATTTGTTCGTTCATCTTTATTCATGAATAAATGTCGTTTTGCTAATAAGTTATCCATGTATCCCTTTTTTATCCATCCTGTGGGACGGGTTGTGACTCGCGAGCTCGGGGAGCACCAAGCAGCATCCCTAGGTGCTCCTCTGAGCACTGGCCCCAAAAAGTTATGTGCACCCCTGAATATAAAGCTATTTTGCAGTTTTTCGGTGTAGGAAGCAGGCTAATTTACAAGCAGCCAACTAGTGGTCGTTGTGTGTAAGTAGCAGCTTGAGCATTGTAAAGAGGGTGGCACTTTTAGTAGGTAAAAAGGGCACGGCTGTTCTAGTGTTAACAGGATATGTAGACGTTGCTTTTGGAGTCATTCTAAGAGCAAGCAGAAAGAAAGTGCGAAGGATGCAGTATTCACGGCGGTGGTATGAATAGTCTCCTGGAGGGGAGGAGAGGCGTTAATCTAGAGACCAGAGGAGCTGAGAGAGGAGAGAGGAGAGAGGAGAGACGCAGCAGGGAGGCGGGTCGTTAAAGCGTCTGCAGGAGAAGAGGCTGATAACATTTGTCAACGAAACAGTCGAGCTAAAATAGGTCTCGCTGGGACCGTGTATACTGAAATGTATGCACTCGTTGCAATGTAGGAATGTAAGTCGGTTATCTTTGGATAAAAGCGTCAGCTAAATGGCATATATATTATTATATTATATAGAATATTAGAAATGGGACTTTTTTTTTGTCTCTTTTTTTTCGTCACTTAATTTTTAATACTTTGTCGAGAATCCTTTGCAGGCAATGACTGTCTGAAGTCTGGAACACATGGACACCAAATGCTGGGTTTCCTCCTTTGTGATGCTTTGCCAGGCCTTTACTGCAGCTGTCTTCAGTTGTTGTTTGTTTGTGGGTCTTTCTGCCTTTAGTTTTGTCTTCAGCAAGTGAAAAAAATCCTGGGTTGCTTACGCAGTATGTTTTGGGTCAGGGTTAGGGTAGACAGTATATAGGGTAGACAGTATATCCATAAACACTTCAGAATTCATCCGTCTGCTTCTGTCTTCTGTCACATCATCAATAAACACTAGTGACCCAGTGCCATTGGAAGCCAGGCATGTCCATGTCATCAAACTGCCTCCACTGTGTTTTACAGATGATGTGGTATGCGTCGGATCATGAGCCGTTCCAAGCCTTATCCATACTTTTCTCTTCCCATCATTCTGGTACAGGTTGATCTGAGTTTCATCTGCCCAAAGAATGCTCTACCAGAACTGGGCTGGGGTCTTTAGATGTTTTTTTGGCAAAGTCTAATCTGGCCTTTCTATTCTTGAGGCTTATGAATGGAATTTTAGAATATAATTTATCTCTTCAGCATGACATACCAAAGGCATGCAGGTTTACATGATAACATTGTTGAATTGATTGAGCTGTAAGGGTACCAACACATTTGTTCACGTCTGTATCGAGGGGTAGTGGTGGTCTAGTGGATAGTGAGTTGGACTTGGGATCGGAAGGTTGTGAGTTCAAATCCCGCCTGAAGCCACAACACTACTAGTGTGCCCTTGGGTAAGGCACTTAGCCCTCAGTTACTCCAGGGGGAATGTCCCTGTAATTCGTAATTGTAAGTCGCTTTGGATAAAAGCGTCTGCTAAATGGCAAAATTAATTAATTACAAATTATATTAGCAAGCAATTCGGTTGTTAAGTCGTGACGTGTTTCCGGGTCCAACGTTGGCTGAGGCGCTCTCTTCAAAATAATAATAATAATTCATTATATTTGTATAGCGCTTTTCCGAGGCTCAAAGACGCTGACAATATGGGAAAAACGGGAAAGTGCTGCGTCCCTTGTATGAATAGATCCCAGTCTAAAAAACGATTGAACTGTCATTCTACCGCTTTAGTACACTGGTACTCTGGTGCTTTAGTACACTGGTACTCTGGTGCTTTAGTACACTGGTACTCTGGTGCTTTAGTACACTGGTACTATGGTGCGGGGAAGTTTTTATTTGGACCCGGAAATTGCTAAACGTCACGCGTGACGTGTTAGTGCAATTAAAGAAAGGCAGCCTGCTTTGTTTCAAAATGCATAAGAAAAATATATTGAATGTTTTCCTCTATAGAAGGAGAAAGTTTACAGGTTCGTCAGACGCATCTGAACGGTCAAAGTTTCTCGCAAAGTGTCGATCATTCATTACATTTCAGTATATATGCCCTCAGGTCCCTTCAGGTAACAAGTCCGCCCTCGGGTGAGGTCTAGGCCAATCATTTACAAGGGGTGTGGATTTGTACATTGAGGAAGATGATGGGGATGAAGGTTGGGGGGGAATCTGGCCCTCCCTTCCTTACAGTATAACAAAAGTGAGGAGTGATGGCACCAGAGTGAACAATGCAGGGCAATCACTCTGGTGTGACTCAGCATTGTCTTGAGTTTCTAGGGTCAAAGACAGACTATGGAATACAAAAGGGTAATTGCATATATTCAAATGTATGGCACAGGAGGACAAGTAGAGAAAACAGGTTTCATTGTGTGCTTACAACAGGAAATCAGTTTCTATAGCTTGCTCTAGACCAGGGGTCACCAACCTTTTTGAAACTGAGAGCTACTTCATCGGTACTGAGTCATACGAAGGGCTACCAGTTTGATACGCTCTTCTGAAATTACAAATTTGCTCAGTTTGCCTTTAGTTATATATTATTAATAATACTCATCTATGTGAAGACACTGATCACGTCAATGATTTCTCACAATAATTCTCAAAAATGACAACAAGGTGGGAAACAGATATCAATATTCAGCACTTTATCTCTATTAATCTCAGTAATTGTTACATTTTCAGATGATCACTTACATCACTACATTTAATAGGAAACATTTCTCATTTTCACTAGCCACTGACAAACCCTTTTAAGAAAACATCACTACATTTCATAGGAAAAATGTCCCATTTTCACTAGCCACTGACAAACCCTTTTAAGAAAACATCACTACATTTCATAGGAAAAATGTCCAATTTTCACTAGCCACTGACAAACACTTTTAAGAAAACATCAATACATTTCATAGGAACAATGTCCCATTTTCACTAGCCACTGACAAACAGTGTTGGGCAATATTACTTAGTAGAGTAATATATTAGTTATTAAATATTACTCCTTAGGAAAGTAATATCCTTATATTACTTATTACTTGGAATCAAGAGTAATAATATTACTTTACTTTTATATTACATATTACTTTCCCCCTTTCCACCCGCAAAAATATGTACAACAACACAAAAACGATTTTCTCTGTGGCAGCTCAACACCGGATCTCACAGGTATTTTTCGTATGATCTTTCTAAACGAGGGCGAGTCGACTGTGGATAACGGTAACATCTCCTCTACTACATACTCAGCGACACGGTTTTTCAGATCGTCTCCACTAAATGCGGTATATTTCTTGAAATCCAGTTTCTGTTGTTTTGCTGGCGTGGCCTCCGTGTTATCGGCAGGGGCTTTCGCAACCAGTTTAACTTTGTCGTGGGCCTTTTCCAGGTGCTTCAACAGGTTGGATGTAGTATTTTTCGCGCAAGACAGTAGTTTTCTTCCCGCACAAAGTTTGCAACGGAGATTAATATTTTTGTCATCCTTGACAGACACAAAGTCAAAATAGTGTCGATACTTCCAGCCGTGGAAAGTAAATGTACGCTGTTCATCATCATCCGCCATGGTTTGATTTTTTTTGAGAAACGCCGCCACGCTGTCAGTTGTCAACACACTAGGCTACGTCATAAATGTGTGCAGGCTGCGGCACGTTCTAAAAGGAACAGATCTATAAGCTACTATGCACCTCAGCGCAGTGTGCTGATAGCTTGTATATCTGTTCTATCTTTGCACGCAACAACCCCGGTACTATACATGAATTATACGTTTAACAGCCATTGTAACGGGTAACGAGGCCCTTATTTGGCGGAGTAACAAGGTATAATATAACTTTTTCGCAGAGTAGTCTCGTTATATTACTCGTTACTGGGTAAAGTAATAATATTACAGTAATATATTACTTAGTAACTTGTTACTGCCCAACACTGCTGACAAACCCTTTTAAGAAATCATGAACTATGTTGCACCATGTTTCAAAAAGTTATCAATTATGTAATGTTAAAGAAAAATCTACTTACATATTTTTAAATACATCTTGTCACATTTTGAACTAATGACCAAATCTGCTGCATTTTTAACAAATTATAACTGTTACATGTCATGAACACACTTTTAAATTGAACACAATTCTTTATTTTGTGATCAATTTTTTATTGATTTTTCTTCAGGGAATGGTACAAGGGAGTGGTAACATGTAAATGAACAAAAGAGAAATCTCCCTTTACCCCAGCAGTCCCCTACCTCCCCCTCCTCCCACACATGTCCCTCCCGCCACAAACCTCCAACCCACCCGCCCAATCACAGCCCCCCGTCCCCCACCCACTCACAGCCCCCCGCCTTCCACCCCCCACCCTATCACAGCCCCCCGCCCACCACCCCCCAGCCAATCACAGCCCCCCGCCCCCCCCCCCCTACAGGACCCTATGGAAGGAGCAAATCGATTAGCCTATAGTAGTGTCTTGAGGATGGTTATAGTTTGGTCCCAGCATGAAACATTGTCCGAAATTGCATGATGCCTGTTGGCTATCCAGTGTTCCATGCTGGCTATGTCTATGTAGTCTAATATCCACCTCTGCGTGGTCAAGAAATGGGGTGACTTCCACCTGCAAGCTATAAGCCTTTTGGCTGCTGTAAGGCCGGCCAGCCAGATGCGTCTTTGTTTGATGTTTAAATCTAGGTTTGAACTGTCATTTAACAATAGGACTACTGGTGAGTGTGGAATGTGTTTGGACAGGATCAGGGACAATGCATCACAAACTGTCCTCCAGAAATCAGCCACTCCCGGGCATTCCCATACCATATGAAAAAAGGTGCCAACTGTATTTCGGGTGCAAAGAGTACAGTTAGGTGAAGGTATGGTCTTTATTTTATGTAGCAGATATGGAGTGAAGTATGTCCTATGAGTAAAATTGAAATGGATAACCTGGTGGTTGGGATTTCTGGAGGAAAGGGATATGTTTTGCCAAATTAATTGCCAATTTAAGTTATTGTGTGATAAAGTGTCTTTCCATACTCTGTCAATGTGTAATGGTTTTAAAGAAGCCTTAACCAGGATGGAGTAAAGAGCTGAGACCTGACCCCTGGGTCTGGTGAATGCTATGTGAAATGGATGCATGTCTAATGAGCTATTCCAGGGTACCCCGTATGTGCGCATAGCTGTACGTAATTGAAGGTAGAAAAAAAAGGACGTACCCGGTAAATTAAAGTTTCTCTGAATGTCTTGGAATGAGCGGAGACCCTCAGCCCCAAATAAATCTGAGAATGTGTGAACTCCCTTGTTACTCCACTGGGGAAATGAGATTGGACGCCCTCCCAACTGGAGAATTGAATTTTTCAATATAGGCGAATGGAGGTACCAGTTGGTTGAGATTTTGCAGAACTTTTCTGCGCATCGCCAAACTGAGATTAATTCCGTGATGATGGAGCCGAATTTCAATTTTGACTGTTTAATAGAAATTTTAGAGTATATTACATCTTGTAACCTATGAGGATGGACAATGTTTTCCTCTAAGGGGCGCCAAGATACACGAGCAGCCGGATCAAACCATGTGGAGAGAGGACGCAGCACAAAGGACCAATAATACCATTCGAAGTTTGGTAGCCCCAATCCCCCTTCGTTTTTTAGCCTCTGGACGGTTGAGAATTTGAGTCTGGGCTTCTTCCCCCTCCATATAAAATGAGAAGAGATAGAGTGTAGTTTCTTCCAATAACCACTTGGTGGGGCTAGAGAGAGCATGGAACTAAAAAAGTTTATTCGTGGAAGAATATTCATTTTAATAACTGAGATACGGGAATGAAATGTGAGGGGTGAAGTTTTCCACCTTTGTAGATCAGATTCTACCTCCTTCAGCATATTCTTATAATTAATTGATACTGTGTTTGAAATTGAGGGGTAGATAGTGATACCTAGATATTGAATATTCTGGACCACTGGGATGTTTAGTGAGATATCTAACTGTCTAGCTGAGGCATTCAGTGGCAATAGAGCTGGTTTTACCCAGTTAATTTTGTAACCCGAAATTCGGCTAAAATTATTAAAGATGTTTAGAAGGTGAGGAAGTGACTGAGGGATATTCTGAATAAAAAGAAGGATATCATCAGCATACAGAGATATGTGATGTTTGGTGTTCTGGACCGTAATAGGATCATGGGTGACTGACTGGCGAACGGCCTGGGCCACAGGTTCCAGAGATAGGGCAAACAGCAAAGGAGAGAGAGGGCAACCCTGGCGAGCTGCGGGATACTGGGAACTGTTTAGAGCAGGGGTCTTCAACCTTTTTCAACCCAAGGACCCCTTGGACGAGAGACAAACAGAACAGGGACCCCCACATGTAATATACATTTTTAAATGTCTCACATTTTAAAGCCTATAATAACTTTTATATTTACTTCATTCACCTTTTCTTTCACCGTATTAACCTATTTATATACTGGGTTATTAGCCTATACTGTATGTGTTTATGATTGATAAAACGTTCATGCATAATTATGATTGGTTATTATTGTTGTTGTTGTTGTTGTTGTTGTTGATGAGGCTTATATTTTCTGTTATTATTATTTTTCAACAATGAAACTTTTAGCTTCAGGAAGTCAGGTATGCCTACCTCAGTGAGATGACTGGCCCTGGTTGGTGGTACACAGCTTGTCTATTCTCGGGGAGATGGAGGTTGTCAGGCAGAGCATCATGTCATCCTCAGACTGCTGTCTGGAACGGTATTTGCTCTTCAGGTAGGTGAGGGAGGAGAATCCACTTTCACAAAGATATGTTGTTGCAAAAGGCAAGAGGCTCATCGAGAACTGGGTGAGAGGCTGTGACTCGTGCACATTCTTGTGTGTACTGTCTGTGGTTAGGTCGATCAGCTGATCTTCCTCAGCGGCTGTCAGGTAGGCGTCGGATGCATTGTCTTTGCATGGAAACCGTATCCATGTCTTGTGCTTTCTCCAAGACTCAGTCTCAGAAAAGTACTTCTCAAATTGACTTTCGAGTGCCTCCAAGTGATCAACAATTGCGCATTTCACGTCAGGCGAGGGCACCGCGGAATCCGCGGAAATGCATTGAAATGCGCAGCCAGCTCGGTCGAAGAATCTCGTGGATAGCTGTGCGTAATTCAAAGACGCGCGCCAATACTGATCCACGGGAAAGCCATCTGACCTCGGAATGGTAAAGGAGCGCGTTATAGCGGCGCATAGAGAAGCAAAGGGGCGGGTTTGTTATTATCAAACTAACTAAATTAGTAACGTTATGCTAGTTATTATTTAACGTTAATTTCGCAATGAAGACCGAACTGCAGCGTTTTAGCCAACACCTAGCTTGCTTTTTTTTTCAGCTGACGTTATGTGAGACTCTAGAATCATGGGCATCATTTATTTTGTAAATAGTTTTTGTCAAAAGTAGCTTATTATTGCCTATTAATGCTTGTACTTTACTCAATATCATTTGTTATATTTTTTTATTCTCACTGATTATTTTGGTGAAAAATGTCAATTATTATGACAAACATTGGCGGACCCCCTGCAGTACCTCTGCGGACCCCCGGTTGAAGACCACTGGTTTAGAGCATGTGTTCCCTGTCAGAACCATTGCTGTCGGGTTGGAATATAGTAGTTTTATCATATCTACATAATGATCTCCAAAGCCCATATAGCGTAAAACCGCCCATAAAAAGTGCCACTCGAGACGATCAAAGGCTTTCTCAGCATCAAGTGAGAGAATAGCATTTGCTGAATCAGTAATATTCGAAGAGTCAATAATATGGAGAAGGCGGCGAACATTGTCTGAGGCAAGGTGATTTTTAATGAAGCCTGTTTGGTCCTCATGCACTAGGGTAGTCATAAATGGTTCCAGTCGAGAGGCTAGAACTTTGGCGTACAGTTTAGTATCTGTATTTAAAATTGACAAGGGGCGATAGCTTCCGCAGTCAGTAGGGTCCTTCCCCTTTTTCAAGAGCAAAGAGATTATTGTTGCTATATTGTTGTTTTTGGAGAAGGAGCCATTTTTGATTGCAGAATGAATCATTCCCAACAGGAAGGGGCCAACTTGGGGCCAAAAGGCCAGATAAAATTCAGGTGGTCTAACCCTGGTGACTTGCCTTTATTCATGCATGAAAGAGCTTTGTATAGTTCAGATAGCGTAATAGGAGAATCTAAATCAAGGGAGTCATTTTGGGAAAGCTGGGGGAGCTGTACGGGGTTCAAGAAAGAACTAACGGCTTGATCATTATAATCAATCTCAGAAGTATATAGAGCCGAGTAGAATGCCCAGAAGTTATTGTTAACCTCTGTTGGATCAGTGCACAAAGTACCTGTAGAACTTTTAATTGAAGAGATGTTTGCTAGTTGTTCATTGGTTTTAAGTTTTGAGGCTAGTAAATGGCTTGGCTGTGCACTGTGCAAGTAATGGTTTTGTCTAGTTCTATGAATGAGGAAATCAGCTCTATGTCTGAGAAGATGGTTAAGATCTTTAAATAACACTTCTCTCTCAAGAACTAGCTCAGGGGTAACATGCGGAGTCATTGTGATCTCCAGTTAAGCAATTTTCTTTTCTAAGTCTTGAATATGTTTTAATCTGGATTTGTGTAGATTAGAGGCAAAACCAATAGTTGTATCCCTAATGAACACAATTCTTCAATATTTTAATTCAACTTTGCCATGGCACTGCCATGTTGCCACTGACAACATCTGGTATCTGTTTCTTTGTTAGTGGGAAGACTGGCATTGCATGCTGTTCACCAGTATATTGTAATCTGGTGTGTAACTTGACACTGCAACTGTGAATGAGTCTTTCAGATGTGCATCAGTGAGGCGTGTTCTGTGTTTGTTCTTGATGAAGTTCATGTCAGAAAACGCTGATTCACAGAGATAGGTTGAACCAAACAGGCTGGCAACCTTCATAGCTGCTGTGCATACACCACTGTACTTCTCTGTATCAACAAGGCACCAAAAGTTTGGTGCAGCCTGGTAGGCTTTGAGGTGGAGGTCATTTTGCAATGTTATGATTTCAATCTCCACCTGTCCAGCATCCAAGTTGAACGTTGCACTTAGTTGCTCAGCACAGCATGTTGTGTCCACATTCATGAAAGGATTGGAAATGAATGACACACATGGCTCAAGCTGATGAAGGTCACAAAACCTATTCTCAAACTCTTGCCCAAGTCTGTTTGACTTCACAGTACTTTTCTGCAACTTTGTCAAATGTCTCAGATGCAGAAGCATTGTCTTTCAGCACCGACTGCACAGAGGGAAAGTGCAGCACCTTTTTTCTCTGTGTATCCACAGAAAAATGTTTAATCTTGGCTTTAAATGCATTTAAAGCACTTATCATATCAACAACAGTCTTACCTTTGCCTTGCAGCTCGCAGTTCAAGTTGTTTAGTTTCCCAGTAATGTCCGTCAAAAATGCAAGGTCAAGTGTCCACCCTGTGTCCTCTAGCAGTGAGACATCTACGCCTTTGGACTGCATGAACTCTTTGATTTCACCCAAAAGTGACAAAAAACAAAGTAAAACTCGTCCTCTGCTGAGCCATCGGATTTCTGTGTGTAGCAGCAGGTCACCATATTCAGCTGACATCTCCTCCAATAGCACCTTGAAAATCCTGTGCTGTTTTGCTTTGGAGCGGATGTTGTTTATGATTTTCACAACGGCAGTCATCACGTGCCCAAAGCCGATCACTTTTGCACATAACGCCTGCTGGTGAATAATGCAGTGGTAATGCAGATATTTTGGGAAGTCTGGGTCACCTTTACAGTGAGCGATGAAACCTGTATGTCGGCCGATCATAGCAGGAGCCCCGTCTGTAGTCACCGCTACCAGCTTTTCCAACTGTACCTTTTCTGCACAAAAAACTCCTTCACCGTGTTATAAATGTCAACTCCCCTCGTAGTTGTCTTTAAGGGCAGTAGTGTCAGGAGTTCTTCTCTTGTGGAGAAATCTTCAAACACCATCCGGATGAAAACCAACAGCTGCGCTGTACTGCTGCTGTCCACTGACTCGTCGCACTGGATGCTAAACCAGCTGCACTTAGCCAGATCCTGGTCCAGCTGATCGGCCAAGTTACCAGACATAGCTGACACTCGTCTAGCCATCGTAGATGGGCATCTACGATGGCTAGACGAGTGTCAGCTATGTCTGGTAGCTTGGCCAGTTGGACGTCGGAGAGAGTGGAGATTAGATCGGTTCCATTTTTCTCGTCTTTTAGTACAGTGTTAGCAATTATAAGCATTGCTTCTTTGACAACTTCTCCGTCTGAAAATGCCTTCTTCTTCTTGATCAGAAAATGTGTAGCTCTAAACGAGGCTTCGGTTGCTTTTTGTGACTTTTTCGCCGACCTTGTGAAAAAAGACTGTTGCTTACCCAAAGCTGCCTTTAGCTCGCGGGCTTTTTCTGCCCGTAGTGCGCTCCCTGGTGGGTAGTTAGCATGGTAGCTTTTGTGACAGGTAGTGAAGTGTCTCTCCACATTGTGCCGCTTTGCCGTGGCCACAGTCGCCCCGCAAATGAGACACACGCAGGTTTCTTTCACAGTCGTAAAAAATAACTCCTCCTCCCATTCGTTGTGAAAGTGATACGTGTTCTTTCTTTTTTCTGCCATGTTTTTGGGGTAATAAACTGCATTAAGCGCCCATCTTCGCTGCGCCGGCCAACTTACTCTCCACTTGTCACGCGCACAATACTGACGTTAGAACTAGAGTAGGTCAGAGTTCACCTAAACTTATCTAAACTTCATGTATAATAAACATATTTTTAAGATATTGTCATTTTTAAATCTATATGAATGCAGGTGTGATTAAAAGAATAGCAACAGAATAAAATGTATATAAATTATAGAATAAATAATATATACATTTTAGACGCAGCTCACTAGTCAGTTGTGCTATTTTTAGAACAGGCCTGCGGGCGACTCAAGTGGTCTTTGGGGGCGACCTGGTGCCCGCGGGCACCGTGTTGGTGACCCCTGCTCTAGACAGTCAATTTACTGTTGTGAAGTTTGAATCCTAAATGTAGAAAAATGTCTTATCACATATAATAATTTTCTCTTACAGACGTCAGACTTAACAACCCAATAAGGAAGGCTTTACTTCGTAGTCTATTAGGTAAGGATGTTTCTCACTCTCAACCTACTTTAGTGAAACAGAGTCAGTGACATTATGAAGTGAGACATTATGGGTTTCCTAGCAGAAGCTCAGTCTGCATGTGTGATACGTTCATCCCATGCTTACTGAAAGCCCCATGCTCCTGTATGTTATGTTGCCACAGCCTAGCTAATGGGATGAGGATATCTAGTGTAGAGTGCCGCTCTGCTGATGAAAGCATTTTCATGACTTTCAAATTAGCTCTATGGGGCACGAAAAGTACAAAGGTCGCTTGGAGTTGTAATATATTTATAACTTACTTAAATGGACTGACTTATATAGCGCCTTATTCCAAAGCTCTTTACAACGGCCTCTCATTCACCCGTTCACACACACATTCACACACCAATGGCGAGGTAGGCAAGCTACCATGCAAGGCGCTGGCCCGCTCACTGGGAGCAATTTGGGGTTCAGTGTCTTGCCCGAGGACACCTCGACATGTGGCCAGCCGGGGTTTGAACCGCCGATCTTGCGATCATTAGACACCGATCATCTACCTCCTGAGACACAGACGCCCCCAGTTACATTACTGTTCACATCGGACCGCCTGGCAGTTGGGCCAAGAGAGGCAATTTTCTCCAAAGAAAATGACGGTAAATGGATTCTCCACACCTCGCCTGAGAGATTTCCCTGAAAGTCTGTGTCTGTGTGCCACGTCTGTTTGTTTACTAGGACCCCCATTAGCTAGTGTCATGACATTAGCTAGTCTTCCTGGGTTCCGATACAGAAATCATATTTGGACAATTGTCAACATTATATACATACAAAAAATTGTAAACATTGTATACATGCATACATACATACATCATAATAACAAAAGAAAGGAATAAAATAAATGTATGAAATAACAGATCAGCAAACAAGATACATCTTGGCGTTCTCGTAGCAGTATGTTTCCAGAGACGGTTCTCACTTGTGTGTGTTTCTGTCAGTCAACTTTGCTTTCGGTCACTGTATTACCGCTGGTTTGTTTGTCGAAACTTAAAACAGCATGCTAATCTATTAAAGTTTAATTTTATGATTTAATTTTTAAGTGGTCCCCTTTTTTTATCGTGACGTTGTTCCCCCCATCTTTCCTCACCTCCGTCTCTCAACCATGGCAACAGGCAAAGACTCACCAGGGGCTACGACAGGTAAATATCTATAATAATATAGCTAGAATATATATAATTATATATATATATATATATATGTTATAATAATCTATAGCTGCAGCTCTGAGGTCCTCATGCTGCCATCCCATCATCTGATAACGATCTGACTTTTCTTTTGAAAAACGTAAATACATTTCCGAGTTGTTGAAAAATCAACGACACATCGCTAGTCAACTAACACAGCTTTTTTTGTGAGCCTACTAACAATGTAAAGTAGTGTTGTAGTTAACTAGGTAACAATGTAAAGTAATGTTCTAGTTAACTAGGTAACAATGTAAAGTAGTGTTCTGGTTAACTAGGTAACAATGTAAAGTAGTGTTCTAGTTAACTAGGTAACAATGTAAAGTAGGGTTGTAGTTAACTAGGTAACAATGTAAAGTAGTGTTCTAGTTAACTAGCTAACAATGTAAAGTAGTGTTGTAGTTAACTAGGTAACAATGTAAAGTAGTGTTCTAGTTAACTAGGTAACAATGTAAAGTAGTGTTGTAGTTAACTAGGTAACAATGTAAAGTAGTGTTGTAGTTAACTAGGTAACAATGTAAAGTAGTGTTCTAGTTAACTAGGTAACAATGTAAAGTAGTGTTGTAGTTAACTAGGTAACAATGTAAAGTAGTGTTGTAGTTAACTAGGTAACAATGTAAAGTAGTGTTCTAGTTAACTAGGTAACAATGTAAAGTAGTGTTCTAGTTAACTAGGTAACAATGTAAAGTAGTGTTCTAGTTAACTAGGTAGCAGTGGGGGTTACTCACCCAATCCATTGCGTTGTTGCAGTATTTTGGCTTGACTAGTGAGTTTGTGTTGTGATTCTCAACAACGTTGAAACGTAGTTCCGTGTTTCAAAAGAAAAGTCAGAACATTTTTGATTGGTTGCCGACATGCGGACCAAATGATCAGACTGTCACAAATATCTATTGCTGCAGCTCTGATCATTTTTACATTTTGATCCACCAAAACCTGCTTTGCCTTACTGTCTTTCCTTTTACAAAAGGAGTGCAGAAACACAGCATCCGCACACTCAAATCTGTGCAAAAAACGTCGTTTATTGCGCAAGCTTTCGGTCATAGACCTTCTCCAGGCATTTTTTTGCACTCTACTGATACTCTTCAGTTCCAACACCGCAGCTAAGTCTGATCACGGATGAGCGGTGGTATTTTCACCTTTTACGAAAGGAAAAATAGTTTCTTAGTAAACTATTGTTTAAATGTCTTTGTCAGAATGGGAGGGTCAAAGGTTTCTGTCCAGTTGAATATGGAGAAAGACATTTAGAGAGATTTCACTCATGTGAATGTGATGCTCCCATTGATATCTTTATGAATAAATATATAAATAGATATATAGATATAAATGATTAACTTTTCTATAAATACAAATGAACATTTTAATGAAACATGTCACAGAGAACTGAAACAGCTCACCTTGAAGGGTTTTCTGCATTTAATTTGGCTGTAAATGACTCTGTCTGACTTTGTCTAGCTACTCGTAAAGGATCTTTGAGTCTTGTATGACGACTGCATTTTCAAACATCAGCAGCAACCTCTGTATGAATCTAATCACATCTCATCTCATATCCAGGGATCCCACGAGTCCTTGAATTCCCCCCCCCCTCTCTCTCTCTCTCTCTCTAAAAAAAATAGATATACTATATATTCCAAAATGTTTTACTTAGCTCGTCAATTAGTAAATAAGTCTCTGTATTGCTTAACTTTACACATATTTCACAACATATTGTTTTGCTGTG
>NC_137674.1:89307257-89506840 GCF_963989245.1 Nansenia antarctica | reverse complement strand
CAGAAGGTGTGGGAACCCTGCATATCATTCTGAACAGTTGGTGTGTTAAATACTATGTATACGCTATCTGCCATATGAATATGCACATCGTTAGCCTCATAGCATAATTGCCATCATCAAGTCATATTTTGGCATGAAATGTAGATATCTGCATAACTCTACTCTCCTAACACTGCTGATTCACTCTGCATTATTTCCTACTATGCCGTCAGCCTATCAGAATGCTTGTTGTTACATTCCAAAACCACTATCAGCTCAAGTCATCTCTTTGACATCATAGGCATGTTTGACACTACATACAAAGATGGCTCGGCTGACCACAAGTGAAGCAGGACTTAGGCATGCTATGAGGCTAACGGTATGTTTGCTGTCCGGCATCAGTGCATTCCCTTTGTCTTGATAATTTTGGAGGTCTGCTTTCCTTGTCTACTTCTTCTAGTGAGGAATGGAACATATTGGATGCATTTCTGATTGAGTTGAAATTTGTAATATGAAATCCACGGCGGATCATGTAATTGAGAAATTAATTGGAATATTTCAAACTAAATTCAAGTAGTTTCTGTCCCGCTGTGCCTCTCAGTTGTTTTTTGTTCCTTTGAATGGTTTTCCATGTTAGTGAACATGTGTGTTGCTGTTTACTCAATGCTTTGTGTTTCAGGTGAGATTGAACCTGGATTGTATTAAGCCTTGTGTTCATGTTAATACAGTATGCATATAAAGCAGCATTTCCCCCCGATAGAAATACAATCTAAAGCATCGTGAACCTCCTAGCACCATGATGAAGATGTGTTAGAGACGATAAGATCACATATGTACTATATCTGCTTTAATAATAATAATAACTTTGTAAAGCGCCTTTCATAAAACCCAAGGGCGCTTTACAATTCTAGAGGAAATGGTCAGATAGACAAAACAGAAAACAAACAAAACAAAACAGAAACAGTGACTAGGGGCCAAAGGCCTTGGTGAACATATGGGTTTTGAGGGCTGATTTGAAGGAGTCCAGGGTGGGGCGGTTGTTATATATAGATACTCAAGCATGTATGGACAGTATATCTAGGCACAAGGAAGGACAAACTATTTAAACTAGAAAAAGGAGTTCCAGAAGAAAGGTTGTGGCCTTGCAAGGTCTTCTGTTGTCAGTGGAAAAGGTTTAAAGACGGTTTGGACGATAGATACGGTAGATAGATAATGTGTAGATAGACTGATTTAGTAGTCTTATTACGGTAGTGGATGAAGTTAAAAATGTTTTGGATGGTTAGATGGATGAATGAATAGATGAAAGAGAGAGAGATTAGATACCCAAGTGAATCATGTTTTGTTCTTTAAGTTTTATACTCCAAAATATTGGATTTTAAATCAAACAATTACTAGGAGGTTAAAGTGTAGGTCATCATCTTTTATTTAAGGCTGTTTTTGTTGGTTTCACCATTCAGACGTTACACTTTATCAGTGGCGGGCGGTGCATTTCACACCTAGGCCTTCAGTGATGTCCTACCTGAATTATTCCACCTCTTAATACCATCATTATGACGCCATGGCTCTAGAAACTATACATTTAGACAGAAACGCAGTATAACCGGGCGTTGCCATTGTTATTATAGCGGCACTTTGTCTGGGTGTATTCAATTCATTGCATGAAAACGAAAGCGTCAGTTATTTCCCGAACTTTGCGGTCTGTCGATCTCGATAGGAGAACCGTTTCGAGGTTCCATTTAAGGATGGTTATCTTCCTCGTGTTCATACGGTCACGGGGGTGTGTCGTTTTCCATGGTAGCAGCCCGGGAAGTGGTTAGAAGATCGCATTGAAGCCCCACTTACTCACACAACTGAGCCAGGCAACACAACACACATATCTATGGACCCCAGGGTCGCTCCGTATGTCTACATCTCTTGCAGAAAACATTAAATGCTTTGTACTCACCAAAACAACTGATTATTTGAACACAAAATCCATCCTCCTTTCTTTCCTCAAGAAGACTTCAATGTCTCTGTTGTACAGTTGATCAGTTCCACCAATAAGTCATTTTCTACATGGATAGCGTCGCTAACGTCGGGGTCGGCCGTTCTCTTCTGATTATGTCTAGCTTTTCTTAGAAGGTTCTTCTTTGTTGTTATAATATCTGCCACCAAATCTACCTCTTCTCCTCCTTCAGCCATTGTGGCTGCTTGTAGAACAACAGCTTACATTTACACAAATTAGCGAGATCAAGTTCAGTTTGCTAGCTCCGCCTCCCAATAGTTTGTATCCAATCAAAAGACGTGCAGGTGCTGATCAGGTGCTCCGCCATCCAGCAGGCCCCTTCGTCGGATTTGCTTGGATTTGCTCGCCAACTCGAGATCTGACTACGGCACGCCACAGTTCTTTTCTCGTTCACTTTAAATTACAATCTGTACTCGCGCCACTGTTGAATCTGCAGGCGGGCAGATTTCTTGGTACCCTGGCAACACATTATGGCTGAAATATGATTGGATAAAAGCTAAAGGCCAGCCCTCCAAATGTCTGGAAGCAGCGCAACCAAGAGGAAAGCTATGAAATGAAGAGAATAGACTACGGGAATAATTTAATACATATTTGTAGAAAAAATATATCAAAATTAAATGTATATTCTGATGATGTTTAGGCCAGCAGAGAAGGCCTTGCTGGCCCTGACGGCCCACCACTGCACTTTATATGCATAATCAGTCCTCTTCGTACAACAACTGCCTGATTCTGCAACCCACTGGCCCAGACACACACTGGCTGTCTTCTGTGAAGCTTTGCCAGGCCGACACTACAACCATCTGCACTTGTTGTTTGTGTTAAGGTCTTTTTGCCTTGATCATTTTAGCATAAGGAAATTAAATGTATGTTGAGTTGGTTTTGAATTTGAAGATCGTCTTTGCCAGTCTAGAACTTTCTACTTTTCAGCCCTGGTGAACTCACTAGTTGCTCGCTGTTGGCTGTTGCATTATGGGTGGTAGGCAGTGGTCTGACTCTGCTTGCTTTTGTAGATCCTGTAAGATTATAAAACACCTTAGCTTCAAAGGTCTTCCCTTGATCAGAGGATTCGCTGGGGGACACTTCTGGATCCACACTGGCTAGACAACCTCTTCCTCTTCCACTCCCTTCCTCTTCTCTTTTCCCTCCCCCTCTTCTCCCTCCCCCTCCCCCTTTGTCCCTGTGAGCAAAACAAAATGTATATCTTTTAACTCTATCAAATTTCAGGACCCTCCTTTCATGACATGTGCGTTCTACCACCCAGTATCCTTACATTTTCAAAATCACATCAGGATAAGCTAGTATAAAGCTATTTTGCAGTTTTTCTGTGTAGGAGGCAGGCTAATTTACAAGACGCGTGTAAGTAGCAGCTTTCCATTCTATAGAGCGGCTCTATTAGACCCCTGAGGCGGATCTAAGAGTAGCTGAAACACCACGGCTGTCCGAGCGTTAAATACACTTCTCTCTGTAGGCAACCTTGGCTCTCCTTTCTGTGCTGATAATAAGGAGTAAACAGGTTTACAGGAGCGCTTCTGTGCATCTCCCAGGTTCACTTACCGCTGAGCACCACCCTGGTCGTCCATCAACATGAGCTAATGAGAGCACACAGGCCGTAAAGATTCAGCTACTTACACTTTATTATGGGACAGACACAAACACACAAGAGGCAGAAAAGAGCTACTCAGCATGCCTGCTGCCCTGAGTAAGCCTCCATAACTTAAGCCGTGGGTGGTGTCATTTGACCCTGTGAGTAAAATAGATGTTATATCTTTGCACTCGATCAAATTTCAGGACCCTCCTTTCATGACTTTTCCTAGATATGTGCGTTCTACCACCCAGTATCCTTACATGTTCTAAATCACATCAGGATAAGCTAGTATGAAGCTGTTTTCCTGTGTAGGAGTCAGGCTAATTTACAAGACGGACAACTAGTGGTCTTTGTGTGTAAATAGCAGCTTCCCTTTGTAAAGACTATGTTCATTTGACCCCCGAGGCGGCTCTTATAGTAGGTAACATAGACACGCCTGTTCTAGTGTTAAACTCTTATAGTAGGTAACATAGACACGGCTGTTATAGTGTTAAACTCTTATAGTAGGTAACATAGACACGGCTGTTCTAGTGTTAAACTCTTATAGTAGGTAACATAGACACGGCTGTTCTAGTGTTAAACTCTTATAGTAGGTAACATAGACACGGCTGTTATAGTGTTAAACTCTTATAGTAGGTAACACAAACACAGCTGTTCTAGTGTTAAACTCTTATAGTAGGTAACATAGACACGGCTGTTCTAGTGTTAAACTATTATAGTAGGTAACATAGACCCCTCCCATGGCTGTTCTAGTGTTAAACTCTTATAGTAGGTAACATAGACACGGCTGTTGTAGTGTTAAACTCTTATAGTAGGTAACATAGACACGGCTGTTCTAGTGTTAAACTCTTATAGTACCGTATTTTCGGTAGTATTTTCGGAGTATAAGTCGCATCAGGCAAAAAATGCACCATTAAGAGGAAAAAAACATACATAAGTCGCACTGGACTATAAGTCGCATTTATTTAGAAATGTATTTCACAAAATCCAAGACCAAGAACAGACATTTAATCTGGAAAGGCAACAACTACACAATAGCACACAGAACAACAGGCTGAATAGAAGTCCGGTATGTTAACGTAACACATTAACAGTTATTTAGCAACACAATAGCATAAAGAACATACCTGGGAAGCTGAATAGGCTAAATGAACATAACAAGCCAGCGAGTCCAACAAGCAAGATACCAGTAAGTAAGTTCACCAAGCTACCGTTTGCTTAGCTTCAACAAGCTAATGTTTTAGTTCATTTCTTCAGTGGTATAGGAGCAGCATATAGTTGTCACAAGCCCAGAGCGGCCCAGAGCGCCCTTTGTCGGCTGTAGACGGTAATGTTTACTCCTTGGTTCATGTCAGTCAGTATGAAATTATATATATATATTGATATATAAGTCGCACCTGACTAAGTCGCAGGACCAGCCAAACTATGAATAAAAGCGCGACTTATAGTCCGGGAAATACGGTAGGTAACATAGACATGGCTGTTCTAGTGTTAAGCTACAGCAACAATGACACAGAGCGACAGACAGAGCAGGGACACAGGCGTGGTCCTGTTATAACACAGGTTATAACAGAGGTTATAACAGATAAGGAACAGAGATAGCTAACAGCTAACAGCTACCATTGACGTTAGCACTTTGACTGCTATTTTCAGTCAGACTGCCATAATGACTTCTTCTCATGCTGTTCCTCCTCCCTTCAAGGCTGACTGGTCATAACAGACTCTTTTCCATGGTCTCAAATAATAATAATAATAATAATAATAATAATAATAATAATAATAATAATGATAACTTTTATTTGTAGAGCACTCTTCCTGCAAGCATTGGAAGAAATGGTTAAGCAGATTCCTCTGTGATGCCAGATGTGTTCTTCCCTCTGTGTGATGTTTTGCTTTTAAACCCAAATTCCATTACCGGTATGTTAAAATGACACCAGTCGCCAGGAAGCGAATTACCCAATGTTGTTTTCTCATCCACCAACGCAACACACTCTTATCTGTCTCTTATTCATCTAGTTTTACAATCAAAGGAGTTTGCTGTTTTCATTGTTCCCTTATAAAACAACCTTCTCCAGGTGCATGAAACAACGTGAAGAAATCTATCCATCAACAGCAGGTAGTAATACTGTCTGCATCTCTCCTCTGTATCCCTTCCCTCTCTCCCTCTCTGTCTCTCTCTCTCCCCCTCTCTCTCTGTCCCTCTCTCCCTCTCCCTCTCTCTCTCTGTCTCTCTCCCTCTCTCTCTCCCTGTCCCTCTCTCTCTCTGTCTCTCTCCCTCTCTCTCTCCCTTTCTCTCTCTCTCTCTCTCTCTCTCTCTCTGTCTCTCTCCCTTTCTCCCTCTCTCTCTCCCTCTCTCTCTGTCTCTCTCCCTCTCTCTCTCTCCCTTTCTCCCACTCTCTCTCTGTCTCTATCTCTCTCTCTGTCTCTCTCTGTCTCTCCCTCTCTCTCTCTCCAGATCCCAATGCACTAGGGCAGCGTGGACCAGACCATGCATTAATCGGGGGAGTCGTTGCCGTGGTGGTCTTCATAACCTTGTGTTTGATAATAGTTCTGGGACGATATCTGGCCCGACATAAAGGTGAGGTCACTGTTGCTTCTTGTGAAGTCCTCCCCTGCATAGACCGCTGGTTCTCAAACCTCTCCTCGGGGACCCCCAGCCTCTCCTCGGGGACCCCCAGCCGCTCCACATAATATTTGATCTGTTCCACCACCAGCACACCTGATTCAACTAATCAATAATTGCTTTGTACTTGATTAGTTGAATCAGGTGTGCTGGTGGTGGAACAGATCAAACATGTGGAGAGGCTGTGGGTCCCCGAGGAGAGGTTTGAAAACCACTGATCTAGATAACCATGCTAACTGTGAGACGTTCAGACATGTTTGGGGCCAAGTGGGTTACAGTGTTATCTGTGTGTGTTAACAGGGACATACTTAAGTGTTATATGTGTGTGTTAACATGGACATACTTAACAGTGTTATCTGTGTGTGTTAACAGGGACATACTTAACAGTGTTATCTATTAGGGATGTCCCGATCCGATATTGATATCGCATATCGCCGCGATATTGGTCCTGAATGCTGGATCGCAGATCGCACCAGAAAAAAAATAGCCAGCGATCTGGGGCTCGCGATCCGGCGTGTCACTCACGTGATGACAACAGTAGTAGTCAGTGGTCACGGGCATGAGAGTTGGCTAGTAGCTACCTGTGTGTAATGAGTCTGACAATGTCATGATGCTAGCTGGTGAAATCATAAACCATTTGCTTACGTAATTTTTCGGTTGTTTACATATTCTGAAACTACAGATGGTAAGCTTTCAAATGATGCGTCATACATTTGAAATCGGATTTTTTTTTTAAGACGACAAGTATTTGAATGTTTGTTTGTATCAATGTTTTGCTCAAGAATGGTGACTGCTAAAAACGCTGCTAACAGCTAGCAGCTAACGTTTCGTTCTAAAACGAAAGTATGTTTACAAGACAGGTATCACTTACCGGTAGCCTCTGGCAAGAGTAAATCCAACCCACAGATTATAAGTATTTAGTGATCGTTAAACTGTTATATATTATATCGAGTGGTACTTCAAGTTGCCTGTTATGAAAAAACGAAAACCAGATATTGTTTAACATACACCCCTTTGATTCTGCGACTGGTTTCTGGTCTCACCAGCAGCGTCACTAGGCTACACTTTTAAAAAGGGTCCTATAATTGATTTGCCATTTGTAAGAGAAGATAAATAGAATAAAAACATGAAGGCACTAAAACTAGAAATCAGACAGTAACTCTTTTTTTTTCTACAATGCTGAATGCTGCAGTTTAAATTGTTTTAACTTTAAACCAGTTGGTCACTGAGTACTACTGGGGAAGTATTTGTTATTATTCAGGAGTAAAACAATAAATACAAATATCGGATTGATATCGGTATCGCAGATACCTGAAGCCCAGGTATCGGTATCGGTATCGGTAGTGAAAAAATGGGATCGGGACATCCCTATTATCTATGTGTTATCAGGGACATACTTAACAGTGTTATCTGTGTGTAATCAGGGACATACTTAACAGTGTTATCTGTGTGTGTTAACAGGGACATACTTAAGTGTTATCTGTATGTGTTAACAGGGACATACTTAACAGTGTTATCTGTGTGTGTTAACAGGGACATACTTAAGTGTTATCTGTATGTGTTAACAGGAACATACTTAACAGTGTTATCTGTATGTGTTGACAGGAACATACTTAACAGTGTTATCTGTGTGTGTTAACAGGAACATACTTAACAGTGTTATCTGTGTGTGTTAACAGGGACATACTTAACAGTGTTATCTGTGTGTGTTAACAGGGACATACTTAACAGTGTTATCTGTACGTGTTAACAGGGACATACTTAACATTGTTATATGTGTGTGTTAACAGGGACATACTTAAGTGTTATCTGTGTGTGTTAACAGGGACATACTTAATAGGGGTGTAAATCACCAGCTTCATCACGATACGATATTATATCGATTTGTTTGTATGACGATACAATGTTTGACGATATCACAATGTCAGTCACGATACGATTTCGATTCGATTCAAGATCGATATGACGATATGATCGATATGACGCGATATCATATGCCAATCTAACACAATTATCAACTCACAAAAACAACTAGAATATGATTTGACCATTTTATTTGTGAGCTCTTCTAGGTATCCAGCATTTAAATCATATTGTATTATACAGTATTCTTCTGTTACAAAAAGAAAAATAGACCCGTTCACTAGTCTCACAAACAAGAGATATTCAGCTTTAAAACATAAATTTTTGTAAACGTTCACTTTTTTACTGTCTCATAAACACAGTATTTTTAACAGTTAGAACTGAACCAAGGTCACCATTTAACCTACAGTATATTTGTGCAATAATAAAATAATAATAAATAATAAGTGCAAATGCAGTACAGTGCAGTACATCTTATATACATTATTCTTAACCAAAATAAGTTAAGTATATCCTCCAGTGTTATATAATAAGTATATCCTCCAGTGTTCTGAACTGATCAACATGTTCAGGAGACAAAACACTACGCTCTGAACGCAGGTCAGGATAATTTTTAATATAGGGCCATCCATCACACTTCCTCTAGGAAGCACTGATCTGATATGATGTGTTGATTGGTGAAAGGTAAGGCTATGCTTGGACAGTCATGTTAGATCACTGATTACGGGAGTAATGATTTACCTGTAGATTTTATCAATAGGAATTTTGTTCAGGTTTATCCAATGAAATTGGACAAGCAAACCGGAGTAAAGTAAGTAAGGTCCAACCTGCAGCCTTTGCCCATTCATAAGACAGATGCTTTGTTACAGACCAGAGCATTGACCAATCACAGTCGGCTAGACTAGAGCATTGACCAATCACAGTCGGCCGTGGGCGGGCTTGGCAGTCGCAGCTAAAACCGCTTCGCTGTTCTCCGCCGCAGTCACAAAATGCAGAACACACAGTGTGCAGCGCTCTTTGACTTTGTAATTTGCCGCTGCTAGTCGCGCGCTGCACGGAAATGGTGACAGTCACGCAGAATGTGCCATTTCAAAATAAAGGTGTATCTTTAAGATTACGATATAGATCGATGTTTTTACATTGCATCGATGTAATCAGATCGTTAGTCAATGAATCGATGCATCGATGTGAATCAATGTATCGTTACACCCCTAATACTTAACAGTGTTATCTGTGTATGTTAACAGGGACATACTTAACAGTGTTATCTGTGTGTGTTAACAGGGACATACTTAAGTGTTATCTGCATGTGTTAACAGGGACATACTTAACAGTGTTATCTGTGTGTGTTAACAGGAACATACTTAAGTGTTATCTGTGTTGTGTTAACAGGGACATACTTAACACATGAGGCCAAAGGAGCAGAGGACGCCCCAGACGCGGACACAGCCATCATTAACGCAGAGGGGAACCATATGCACGCAGAGGAAAAGAAAGAGTACTTCATTTAGCTCTCTGTCTTTTTGTCTTCTGTCAATCGTTTTCATGACATTAACAATCACCAGCAAACAAGAAACAAACTTAAGTCGCCTCCAGAGCTGCTGGTTCCATGAATGATCTGTTTGTTATTTTCTTTGCCTCTATAAACAACCTCGTAGGTTTAGTTTAGCTTTTTACAAGGCAAGACTTGCCTTGTCTGTTTTTACTCTGAAGTATTCATTGTTTTAAGAGCGAACCCTGTACGATTTAGGCTTTTACCCAAATCTCTCTGTAGTCTTTTTTGGATTTTACAGTGCCTAAAAAATACACATAGACATTTATTTGTCTTCTGTCATATTTTCAACACAAATAACTAGTTGTTTAAATTTGTACATGCCCTTTTCCCCTCACTGTACCTGTTGTATACTTTTTTCAGATGTTTTCATCAGGAAGCGGCAAGAAATTCAATTCATCTCAAGTCGGAAAACCTTGGCTATGCCAATAACTTTGCTTTAAGAGAAGAATATGTGAAATGTATAAATGTGTCAAATGTCAACAACATCTGAAGGGGTTTGTTGTTATTGTATAAGTGCTATTAGGTGTCACCTGCTGGGGGTCATCTGAGGTTTACAACACGACAGGAGAGGAGGAACTTTACACCTTGTGTGAAAAAAGGAATAATATTCAGAATATTCAGTTTGACCAAAATGATAATGAACATAAACAAACTAATGAATATGAAAAGCACAATCTGTACGGTTGTTTCTGTTTGGATCATATCCACCTTTTATTGCTTTGTCTGTATATTCTTGCGTTGTTTTAGCTTAGCATCATCTCATGGATTCATAACAAAGATAAATATTAAAGCACACAATCTAAGGATGCACACAGAAATAATTAAACAAGTAGTTTATTTTCTCAGGACTCCAAATTAGTCTAATAGTCTAAATTCAGTTATGTATTAAGATGTAAAATAGACTTACATTTGGTCAGTTGGTATTTCGCTTTAGGATGGGAGATGCAAATTAAGACTGATAATTTATGTTATTTTATTATCTATGCTACCTTGTTAATATTGCTGTATATTACTTTGCTGATGTGATTACTGGTGGATAATATTGTTCAACTTTGGGAAGAGTCTTAAACATTGAAATGTGTATAATAGAACGACACAATATCTACATTATTTAAAATATTCCATGTCTTTTTATGTTCTTTATTTTTCACCTTCAATGAAGAACAACAGTTTCACAAGGCATGTACAGTATATAACGTGTAAGTATTACATTTTTGGTAAACAGAAACTTGTTAAAGCTTTTCATTTCAGTATCAGTAGCCACTTAGATGTTATTTTCACGCTTCTAAAGAATTCTGTAAACAGGAACTCTAAAGGATTTATTGCGGTTGATATATTAGTATTTATTATGATTGCTTGATATTGTTTATGTTACAATATATACATTGATATTATTATTACGAAAGTGTGAAGTTAACTTTTCCATTTTATAAGACGAATATCAAATCCATTGTTGGTTCCTCTCATGAAGACAGTTCAACAGTTCAATCACCGTTATGGCCTTTCAGTTTGCTGCAACGTCGGGTTCGACAGTAACGCCGTTTTACTGCCCGGAGCAAGTAAAACATTCGCTGGGTTTGTTTGCGCGAGCACGATGACGCTGCTGGATCCTGGATATGTTGCTCCGGGCAAGTAAAACGGCGTTACTGTCGAACCCTGAACGACCTACTGACGCGTGAGGCTGTGGTGAGCGGGCCGTCTGCCTCAGTGTGTGTACATAGTCAGCGTGTGTACAGAGTCAATACGATATCAAAGAAGTTGACACCCATCGCCAATGTTGATACATGTTATTTTCTTAGTCCAATTTGATGCTCTAACTAATTCATGTTTTTAAAAAGTTTTAATTGCAGTAATTGCTTTGCATTTTATGGGGGGTGGGGGGGGTGGGCGTGGTGAGGGTTGCTTTTTCAGTATGAAATATCCATTTTTCAAACTATGCCACTGTAAAAAAAATAAAAAATAATAATACAAAAAAAAACTTGAAGCACTGAAGGAGGTTCAGGAGTGAAGCTGATTAAAATATGAAACACTGAAAACTGGCCTGGTGTTGTTTTTCCAGATGCAGTATTTTCTTTCTGTGTGTCTTTTCGGTTGTTAAGTCGTGACGTGTTTCTGGGTCCAACGTTGGCTGAGGCGCTCTCTTCGAAATGCCTCAGTAATAATAATAATTCATTATATTTGTATAGCGCTTTTCCGAGGCTCAAAGACGCTGACAATATGGGAAAACGGGAAAGTGCTGTGTCCCTTGTTGTATGAATAGATCCCAGTCTAAAAAACGATTGAACTGTCATTCTACCGCTTTATTACACTGGTACTCTGGTGCTTTAGTACACTGGTACTCTGGTGCTTTAGTACACTGGTACTCTGGTGCTTTAGTACACTGGTACTCTAGTGCTTTAGTACACTGGTACTCTGGTGCTTTAGTACACTGGTACTCTGGTGCTTTAGTACACTGGTACTCTGGTGCTTTAGTACACTGGTACTCTGGTGCTTTAGTACACTGGTACTCTGGTACTTTAGTACACTGGTACTCTGGTGCTTTAGTACACTGGTACTCTGGTGCTTTAGTACACTGGTACTCTGGTGCTTTAGTACACTGGTACTCTGGTGCTTTAGTACACTGGTACTCTGGTGCTTTAGTACACTGGTACTCTGGTGCAGGGAATTTCTGGTTTGGACCCGGAAATTGCTAAACGTCACGTTTGACGTCAGACTTAACAACCGAATCGTTGTAATCTTTGCCAAACATAATCAAAGGTACTGTAGTGTAGATAACATACAGTCACTATTATTGATCAGGTAACAGACAATTCAGGTGAAGATGACATGGAAGAATTGTGCCTCCACAAACCAACCATCTAAAGACTCCATCAACAGTAAAAAGACCAAACCAAGACACTCAATATCTCTAGAGACAACATTTTACAATGACGAAAACAGCCGCCCAAAGTGCTTCACAAAAAACACTAGAGAAACAACAGATTAAAATAAATAAATAAAAGTACAAAAAGTGCAGTGTCGGGAGGCAGGCTCACCTCAGGTCAAAGGCCAGGGACAAGAGGTGCGTCTTAGCTAGTTTTTTAAAAAGCCTCGACGCTCTGGGCGGATCTGAGATGGAGGGGGAGGGGGAGGCTATTCCTGAGCCACACCTGACATTTTGACTCAATATACACAGTTATTGAGCTGTTAGTAACGATAATGTATGTTAAGTGGCGAACTTAATGATTTATTTAAACATCTGTGAAGCTCCTGAGGCAGGTTGCCTGAGGCTCTGCTCCTCCAGGCGTTTATGTGTACGTATGTCTGCGTCTCTCCAGGTGACGGAGGAGGACTTCAGTCTCACAATGTTTCCTCAATGTTTATAGTGTTTAGCTGGACATCTAATATAAGAGCCACCTCGGGGGTCACATGACCATAGTCTTTACAATGGGAAGCTGCTACTTACACACAACGACCACTAGTTGGCGCGTCTTGTAAATTAGTCTGCCTCCTACACAGAACAACTGCAAAATAGCTTCATACTAGCTTATCCTGATGTGATTTAGAAAATGTAAGGCTACTGGGAGGTAGAACGCACATATCTAGGACAAGTCATGAAAGGAGGGTCGTGTTTCCATACAGATCACATTTGTACATTTATCCACTCGTTTTCATCATAAAACGCATGTTTAGTAGGAGCATATTTTTATTTGGAGTAGGAGTAGATCTGTGTGTATGTGCGTGTGTGCATGTGTGTGCGTGCATGCGTGTGTGTGTGTGTGTGTATGCATGCGCAGTACAAATGTGTGTGTGTGTGTGAGGGAGAAAGAGAGGGTCTGCATTAGCAGAACTGTTTGTGTGTGTGTCCTTGTCCTTGTGCACACCTGTGTGTGTGGTGTCCTTGTTCTTGTGCACACCTGTGTGGTGTGTGTGTCCTTGTGCACACCTGTGTGTGTGCGTGTCTTTGTCCTAGTGCACACACCTGCGTACGCACATTTTGATGTGAGTGTGTGTGCAGATATGAGGAGAGAGAGATGGAACGGTTTATTGTTTAGCAAGAACACAACAAACCCACTTCACTGTAGCAGCCGGGTCGAACTGACCCAGAACCTCATCTACGTTACCTGAGTTTGTAATGTTTCCTTTTCCCTTTGGTTAGAAGTTAATTACGCCAGCCAACAGGATCACATGACGTCTTCAGTCTCTTCAGTCAGGAACACTATTAGTTTAACTATTTATCGAATATAAATGGGCGTGCAAATATGAGGGAGAGAGAGATGAAGGAGGGTGAGGAGTGAGAGATGGAACAGTTTATTTTTTAGCAAGAACACAACAAACCCTCTTCACTTTAGCAACCAGCATCACGCACGCTGTATGGCTGCTCTAACCTGTTAACATGGGCTGTATGGCTGC
Source organism: Nansenia antarctica (assembly GCF_963989245.1). NCBI lineage: Eukaryota > Metazoa > Chordata > Actinopteri > Argentiniformes > Microstomatidae > Nansenia > Nansenia antarctica. The sequence goes on along the minus strand of NC_137674.1, from coordinate 89,492,838 downwards.
TCTAACCTGTTAACATGGGCTGTATGGCTGCTCTAACCTGTTAACATGGGCTGTATGGCTGCTCTAACCTTTTAACATGGCTGTATGGCTGCTCTAACCTGTTAACATGGGCTGTATGGCTGCTCTAACCTGTTAACATGGGCTGTATGGCTGCTCTAACCTGTTAACATGGGCTGTATGGCTGCTCTAACCTGTTAACATGGCTGTATGGCTGCTCTAACCTGTTAACATGGGCTGTATGGCTGCTCTAACCTGTTAACATGGGCTGTATGGCTGCTCTAACATGTGAACATGGCTGTATGGCTGCTCTAACCTGTTAACATGGGCTGTGTGGCTGCTCTAACCTGTTAACATGGCTGTATGGCTGCTCTAACCTGTTAACATGGCTGTATGGCTGCTCTAACCTGTTAACATGGCTGTATGGCTGCTCTAACCTGTTAACATGGCTGTGTGTCTGCTCTAACCCGTTAACATGGCTGTATGGCTGCTCTAACCTGTTAACATGGGCTGTATGGCTGCTCTAACCTGTTAACATGGCTGTATGTCTGCTCTAACCCGTTAACATAGCTGTGTGGCTGCTCTAACCTGTTAACATGGGCTGTATGGCTGCTCTAACCTGTTAACATGGCTGTATGGCTGCTCTAACCTGTTAACATGGCTGTATGGCTGCTCTAACCTGTTAACATGGGCTGTATGGCTGCTCTAACCTGTTAACATGGCTGTATGGCTGCTCTAACCTGTTAACATGGGCTGTATGGCTGCTCTAACCTGTTAACATGGCTGTGTGTCTGCTCTAACCCGTTAACATGGGCGCCCAAATGAAACGCACACGCACTGCTGAGGTTGACGCTTGCGGTGTATTTTAGCGGTTACGGTGTCCTGCCATGAACTGACCTCCCTTCAGTACATTCATAGTCTGATCTACGGTGGCCGACAAGGGCAAACGCGCTGCAAATACCGGAAACGCGCTGCATATAGAGAAACGCGCTGCAAATAGAGAAACGCGCTGCATATAGCTCACAACACAACGGAAGTGTAGAAAAACGCTGCAAATAGAGAAACGCGCTGCATATAGCTCACAACACAACGGAAGTGTAGAAAAACGCTGCAATTCAGTTCACAACACAACGGAACTGTTCTCACAACGGAAGTGTTCTGGGGGGGAACGATAAGTGGAACGGACCGGAGACGTGTTTTTGAAGTTCCGAAAAGCAGTTCTGAAGAGGTTGTGGAGTGAAGAGGCGACATAAAAGGTACATATTATATTTCTTATTTATGTCTGCAGATAACATGTGCTGTATTTCAAACCGAAGGGCTCATTCTATGCCCTACACCCTATGAAGGGTTCGTAGAAGCTTGTGCAGTGGAGGGATTCTTTATTGGGAATTAGCCGTTGGATCGTATTCAGACATAACGTAGGCTGGTTCTGTCAAGATATTTGTTGGCATTATGAGGAGGACAGGTGACTTCCTTAAACCTGTGAGAGGGAAGTCACTTCCCCTTGATGTTCAACCACAATGGTCATCTGACCAACTGTTGGATGCTGCTTTAAAGAAGCTGAAAGATTTTAACCAGGACATGAAAGATGTTTCCTATGTCTTGCTGTACCCCGATGGTCAGGAAGTTCGAAACATTCCAGCAACAGACACCGCTTTCACAGTGGAGAAATACAAGGAGGCCATTGGAAAGGCCTACCAAAGAATAACACTGTACATTTGCCCTGGTGAACAATTCACAAACAGTTGTAAGTGCAAGTTTCCACCTTGTTTTAAGCTCCACTCTGTAAAACTGAGGCAATGAGTGAAATTCATCTTTATACCCACATCAATTATGCCAATTATTCTTTTTCAAAGGTTACAGTGGACAGTCTTCAAGTGAAGATGATGACGGTGTGGTTCAAATGGTTAATTTGGCATCTGGAGACAGTCCACTTTCAGACACCGTGGTCAGTTTGCATCATGGCATTTCTCCTTAAATGAAGTGAATTGACAATATTTTGATAATATTTTCATTTGATCTAATCTGTAATTTGTGTGTTGTATGCAGGTGTGGGACGGTCCAAATGAAGTGAGCACTCCAAATGAAGTGAGCACTCCAAGAATGGAGAACATTTTGCAAGGGTAAAACACAGCACAGTCAACATGAACTTTTCTTGCACAAGCAGCACAATACAGTACAGCAGTTTAAATTGTTGTTTTTTTCCAGACCTGCCAGACGCTTACAGACAGCATCTCATCAAGTAAGAAAATCCATATCCTCTAGTGTTGAATGTGTGAACCTGAAATTATGAAATGCCTGTAAATAATTTCATTAATTCACCAAGCCAAACTACATGTAATGTGTGCTGTTTTAGTTACTAAGCCAATAACACTGTCATTAAATTAACTGCTAATTTTTGGGGTAAAACTAGGATGGAGGACAAACCGCAGTCCAGGAACAAGACAAATGTGCCCGGGGTCAGAATAACTTCTACAGGTAAGCTGTGTTGACAGATGCAACCTTTACACATTTGCTAGTTTACTCAGAATTGTGTGGATTTTCAATGTATTTCTTGCATCTTTGTCAAATGTTTACGGGCAGTGTGCACCAATATGACAAATGTGCTGGTATTGTATGTTTTAAACCTAATGTTTTTCAAAGAAACCAGACGAGGATTGACATCTGAATTTAAGCCGTAGGTATTTTTATTTTTCAGCTCAGTGAAGCAAGGGTGCACAAGGCGACAGGAAGAAACCTGTGTACTCGGATTCTGGAGAGACTATCTTCTTGACACAGAAGGTTTATTTTAATTATCTCATCATAAACACACTCCCTACCCTGCAGAAGACCTGAACAGTCCCCAGATCTTTTAATTATGTCATCTTGATATCATCTTCTATTGCTGGCAGTTCCATTGAAATATTATATTTTACAACTAAACTAAATCTACTTTTTTCAGAGAAACAAACAGGAATCTTCCTCCAGGACATCCTCATGTTCGCCACAGGACTCGACGCACTGCCTCCCTCTGGGATCCAGCCACCACCCAAAACTGCTTTTTCTGCGGACATCACGCTTCCCAATGAGCAGAACCTGCGCCAACACAATAGAGATACCGATGGCCATGAATTACAATGAGTTTCAGAACAACATGGACTTTGGGATACAAAATTCCCCAGGGTTTGGACTACAGTAAACTAAACTGGCTTAACTAGATTTCAGTAGTTAAAGGGTTAACTTTGTTCTTTGAAATGTGTACTCACATATCATGACATATCAGCCATGTTCTTCAGTCTGATATAGTTCTGTACACCAGACTGCCAGGTCAAGGCCTGCATCAGACCAAGCCTTCTCTGCAGGTTCTCAAAGTGTCCCTGGAGATGCTGATCTCCACATGGACTGTAGGTAGACTCCGAAACAAACTGGCCTAGTTCGTGTGGTGGGACTTTGAACCCACAGTCAGTTCTGCCAAACCTGTGGGTAACAGTTAACTGGCACACTAACTGTACTGTTTTCATTAAAACATTTTGTTATAAATGTATCATTGTATCAAATAATCATTTTTTAGAGAAAAGTATTTCAATTGAAAGCTACTCAACAGGCAACTACAGTTGATTGCATTTTAGACAATTAGAAGTACATGTGCATTGTGAATGTAGAAGTACAAGAATGAAAAATAATTGTAATTGATAGAACCAAACCTGTGAGGCAGGTTGTACATGACATCTGGTTTCCCAGATGGACAACGAGACTGGTGAACAGGTCTGATGGTGTGTGTGTTCCACTTTTCCCTGCATTCATCAAGGTCCCGCTGTAGCACACCCATGAACACAAACCGCACTAGGCATGTGTGCTCATGACTGCCACTGAACAAATCTCTCTCCCTCAGGTCATTCATGAGGTCCATCCAGAATTGAGATCTGAAAAAACACTCAAATTAGAGATGTAGTTTGTTGTAGGTGATGCATTTCCATGTAATGGATTTAGAATTAGCATAATGATCATCAAACAACAGAAAACCTGCAGTGCCACAAAAGGTATATACTAAATAGAAGGGGTCCCTCTGTGTTTTAAGGTGTTTCTGATCAGTTCAGTGGAATGGAAATCAATGCTCCAACAACTAGATGTACCACCAAGTAATCAGAACGAATGAAATTCCATGGGTATTTTAAGATATACTGTGTTCCCTACTAGGGGTGTAAGAAATATTTTAAAAGTTGAGGACACCTCTGTTTGCGGAAGTATGACCACCAGCTTTCGATTCGTTGGTTTGCTGTTGAGGAGCCATACATATGACTGGCAGCCCCAGCAAAGTCATCGGTGTGTGAAGATCTTAAGCTGTTTCCATTTTGTGCAATTTGTGTAAGTCGTGGTGTAAACATCATAGACGGCAGAAAAACTCCTGCTGCTCCAGAATATAAATCTAGAGATGAGATTCTAGGTTTTGAGGAAAATAAACCTATTCCTTCTTCATCCCCATATCCCTTCCTTTAAAACTCATCAATAAAACATCACTGTGTGTGTGTGTGTGTGTGTGTGTGTGTTCCCTCATCCATATTCCTATTACGGTAGAGATGGGGAAAATACAGTACCAGAACACACACACACACACACACACAATTATAGTATGGAACCCCAGCCAGGCTGAAGAATCCCTCCACTGCACAAGCTTCTACGAACCCTTCATAGGGTGTAGGGCATAGAATGAACCCTTCGGTTTGAAATACAGCACATGTTATCTGCAGACATAAATAAGAAATATAATATGTACCTTTTATGTCGCCTCTTCACTCCACAACCTCTTCAGAACTGCTTTTCGGAACTTCAAAAACACGTCTCCGGTCCGTTCCACTTATCGTTCCCCCCCAGAACACTTCCGTTGTGAGAACAGTTCCGTTGTGTTGTGAACTGAATTGCAGCGTTTTTCTACACTTCCGTTGTGTTGTGAGCTATATGCAGCGCGTTTCTCTATTTGCAGCGTTTTTCTACACTGCCGTTGTGTTGTGAGCTATATGCAGCGCGTTTCTCTATTTGCAGCGCGTTTCTCTATATGCAGCGCCTTTCCGGTATTTGCAGCGCGTTTGCCCTTGTCGGCCACCGTACTGATCAGCCTCTTCACCACAGATAAGAGACTGGCTGGGCAGACAGTAGAGGGATTTGAGGGTTTCAGCCCAGAACTTGTAAATCATCAATATCTCTGTTTCACTTCAGACTCGGGGCACGTCAGCGTCGTGATCGCTGCTCTCTGTGGCTTGCTGCTGTTGCAATGTTTTGGTGTAAATATTCTTTGTCTTTAATTGACAGTTTGTGTGTGAGGAGAACCTTGGGGAAAGAATGGTTAGTCATGTTAGTTTACTAAAGAGTTAATCTGACAGAAACGCCATGATCACAGTGGAATGCACAGCAGGTGTTTGGTAAACCTTGTTTGATGTGTCCAACCAACCTGCAGAAATGTGTTAATGTGCTCTCACTGATATTCACTTCTCCTAAATCTGAAGCTTGAAGCTTGGATATTGCTAGTTTAATATTCTATGGCTCTTTAAGAATTACAAAGCCAATGTTTACAATACAACTTGTCCGTTAATTGCTCAATGAAAATGATCTCTTTGCAAACTGTTTGTGTGTGGAGTTTGTGTGTGTCTGTGTCTGTGTCTGTGTCTTTGTCTATGTCTGCGTCTGTGTCTGTGTCTGTGTGTCTGCGTCTGTGTCTGTGTGTCTGTGTGGAGTGTGTGTGTGTGTGTGTGTGTCTGTGTCTGTGTGTGTCTGTGTCTGTGCGTGTGTGTGTGTGTGTGTGTGTGTGTGTGTGTGTGTGATCAGCAGAAGCCCAGGAGAGAAGTTAATCAGCGTCTTGTCTGCAGCGGTCCTGGGGGGGTGACGTACCTGTGGCATGTTTGCAGAAGCAGCGTAGCATCTGTCCCATCTGTCTGGAGTCCAGCGTCTGAGATTCTTCCAAGAGACTCGCTGGAGACTCAATTAAAACCTGGAATATTACTGTGATGACAACTGGTCTGATCTACACACACAACAACGTGATTATGTAACAGAAACTCCTGCTGATTATCGGTACAGTAAACGGACCTAATCCTTTATTGAACAAAGGGGGCGGCTGTGTCTTAGGAGGTAGAGGCTGTGTCTCAGGAGGTAGAGGCTGTGTCTCAGGAGGTAGAGGCTGGTGGAGGTAGAGGCTGTGTCTCAGGAGGTAGAGGCTGTGTCTCAGGAGGTAGAGGCTGTGTCTCAGGAGGTAGAGGCTGGTGGAGGTAGAGGCTGTGTCTCAGGAGGTAGAGGCTGTGTCTCAGGAGGTAGAGGCTGTGTCTCAGGAGGTAGAGGCTGTGGCTCAGGAGGTAGAGGCTGTGTCTCAGGAGGTAGAGGCTGTGTCTCAGGAGGTAGAGGCTGTGTCTCAGGAGGTAGAGGCTGTGTCTCAGGAGCAGTGTTGGGCACGTTACTTTTAAAAAGTAATTAGTTATAGTTACTAGTTACTTATCCCAAAAAGTAACTGAGTTAGTAACTGAATTACTTCATTATAAAAGTAACTAGTTACTAGGGAAAGTAACTATTGCGTTACTTTTTAAAGTAAACATTTAACAATATGAAGTGCTTTTAAATCTTTGTAGTGTAAATTTAATAAATCAAACTGTCACACAACTTCAGACAACTGGTAGACAGACTGTAACTTCAAGTATTTTCAACACAACAAAAGTAAACAGTTAACAATATGAAGTTCTTTTAAAGTGGTACTGAAAAAATAAGACATGAATTTCTTGGACAAATCCAACTTTAGCTCCTAAACATTCATTCATTCATCTATCCATCCGTACACTCCTTCCTAACACTCATCCATCCATGCATGCATTCATTCATCCAGCCAACTCAGTCATCTAACCATCCTAGCCAATATGAAGTGTTGACACTGAACTATGGTTGGCTTATGGTTGGCTTACCATGAAATGTTCTCTACCATAGCCAATCATGATCACTTAAGCGGTTGTCTCGCCCCTCCCCTCCCCTCCCCAACAATCAAAAAACACCTTTGCAGCTGTGACTGAGGTTGGATGACAATGAGAAGCTTCAGTAGTAACTAGTAACGCGCTGCATTGAATTACCGGTAACGGTAACGGCGTTGTAACGATGGAAATAGTAATCAATTAGATTACCCGGTACTGAAAAAATAACGCCGTTAGTAACGCCGTTTATTCTAACGCCGTTATTCACATCACTGCTCAGGAGGTAGAGGCTGGTGGAGGTAGAGGCTGTGGCTCAGGTGGTAGAGGTTGGTGGAGGTAGAGGCTGTGGCTCAGGAGGTAGAGGCTGGTGGAGGTAGAGGCTGTGTCTCAGGAGGTAGAGGCTGTGTCTCAGGAGGTAGAGTCGCCGTCTAATGATCGCAAGGTTGGCAGATCGGCGGTTCGAGCCCCGGCTGGCCACATGTCGAAGTGTCCTTGGGCAAGACACTGAACCCCAAAATTGCTCCCAGTGAGCGGGCCGGCGCCTTGCATGGCAGCTTGCTGCCATTGGTGTGTGAATGTGTGTGTGAACAGGTGAATGAGAGGCCGTTGTAAAGCGCTATGGAGCAGCTTAGGAGCAGCGAAAAAGGCGCTATATAAGTGCAGTCCATTTACCATTTACTTTATTGAACAAAGGACATATTCTAGGCTAATCTTTTCGTTTTCCCTTTCTTAAATCCCAGCTTATCCAACAGTCGATCAGATTCAACCCTGAATAAAAAGGGCGATACAGGAAGTCGTCCTTGTTTTGTGAAGTGTGTTCGTCCCGATGCAGTGGAGCGTTTAATCGCCGTCCAGAGATCTTCCAGAGGTGACAGAAGGCAGCGCAGTGAAAGAGTGAAAGGGGGCCTCTCCATTCTCCATTCACAGTTTGGCCATGCAGCAAAAACTCTTCATACAAAAAGGTGAGGTGAGGGATTGGGTTTCCGATTAGTCTGAGAGCGTTCAGTCGCTCTTACGATGCCAGGCGGTGAGGCGGTCGAGCCTCGGGGGCCGCTCCCCCCAGACAGACGCCTCGCCTGGCAGGACGGCTGATTAAACGCTGGTGGAAGGAGAGAATATTATGATGTCTGATCCCGGCCAGGTTTAGTATTCAGTATTCATGGGATACGGGCGGGACAAAGGTTCACCTTGACAGGTCAGCGGGAGAGAGAATGTTCGAGAATCTCAAAGTGCCGCCCGCCGGTGTCCTGACAGGCGGTGATGGAACCAATACAGTGAGTTAAGGGAAAGAGGGAGAGAGAGGGAGTCAGAGTTTGTCATGGCATTAGAGTACAACCAGATGCATCTATGCTCTAGAGGGGGGGGTATCTTCTCTGCCGATGCTCTGCCAGGCCTCCTGTACTATAACCATGGTGATGCTCTGCCAGGCCTCCTGTACTGTAACCATGGTGATGCCCTGCCAGGCCTCCTGTTCTGTAACCATGGTGATGCTCTGCCAGGCCTGGACTGTAACCATGGTGATGCTCTGCCAGGCCTGTACTGTAACCATGGTGATGCTCTGCCAGGCCTGTACTGTAACCATGGCGATGCCCTGCCTGTACTGTAACCATGGTGATACCAGGCCTGTACTGTAACCATGGTGACCAGGCCTGTACTGCTGCCATCTTCAGTGTGTTTCGAGGTCCTTTGCCTAAAGTCTGATATCAGAAAATGAGATGCTTCTGAACGTTCAACTGGATTTAGATCTGAAGATTGACTTAGCCAGTCTAGAACATCTTGTTTTGTCTTTTGGTCCTGAAAAATCTCTCTGGTTGCCATGGCAGTAGAGTATGTTTGGAGTCATTGTCTTTCTGTTTGATGAAACACCGGCCAATGAGTTTGGAGGCGTTAGCTTGTACTCAAGATGTTTCTGTACACTTCAGAATTAACTACCTGGTGGTTTTACCTGAGTCATGATGCAATATATAATAGAAGTTCTTATGTCAGCAAATGTATTACATGTGAATGAATGAATGAAGGAAGGAAGGAATGAAGGAATGAATGAATGAATGAATGAATGAATGAATGCTCCAACTTGATCGAAAAAACCTAATAGATCCAGCCAGGCCATTATAAGCACAGTCCTGCATCATGTTTTGGAAGTGAGATGCAACAGTTGATTCATGCTTTTCTTTTGCAAATCTTCCTCATTACAATACTGAGTGTATACAATACAACAGGACTTAATACATATGGGACAACTTTGACTAAATGAAAGTACAAAAATAATGTATTCCACGGCTTAAAATGTATTCTTTACTTAAGAAGAAACATTAATATCTGATAATACACACTCAATCACCCTCTTTTATATTCTTCTAGATACCAAATATCAGATGGAAGATACACACACACACACACACACACACACACACATTCACACACACACACGCACACACACACACACACATTCACACACACACACACACACACACACATTCACACACACACACACACACACACACATATTCACACACACACACACACACACACATTTTCACACACACACACACACACACACACGGTCACACGCACGCACACACACACACACATTCTCACACACACACACAGACGCACGCACACGCTCGCTCACACACACACACACACACACACACACACACATACACACACCTTATTCTTTAAAAACATTGTGTGATGCTCGCCGCTCCAAGTATTTCACAACAATAGCCTAACAAACCATTTGTATGAGGTTAGTCGTCTGAACGAAACGCCAGCTATACAGATCCTGAAATCCTCGTGTTTAAATACCTTACTATGACTTTCAGAACTAATTCAATTATATGCATCACCAGTTCAATAAACCTACAGAATTGGGTTATTGTATGAAAACGAAAATGGAAAATACAAGTAAACTTAATACAATAATCCACTTCCTGTTAACGTGAAATTAAGTTCAGGCTCCTGTGAAGATGTCTGTTGTCTTTTAAGTTGCAGCGTCGCTTCAGAGAAGAAGAACAGAGAAACAAAAACTCTATCTAAGGCTCTTATGAAAGTATCTAAGGCTCTTATGAAACTCTATCTAAGGCTCTAATGAAACTCGATCTAAGGCTCTTATGCACTTTACTTTACTTTATACCGCACTATCCAATGCACTGTTGTCTGTCCTGTGTTGTTGTTGTTGTTGTTGTTGTGTTGTCCTGTTTTTTGACATGTGAAAAAAGTATAAACGCACTTGCTGTGGTGACAAAGCAAATTCCTATATGTGTAATGCATAGTGGCAATAAACGTTATCTCAATCTCAATCTCAATCTCAATCTAATGAAAGTCTATCTAAGGCTCTTATGAAACTCTATCTAAGGCTCTTATGAAACTCTATCTAAGGCTCTTATGAAACTCTATCTAAGGCTCTTTGATTGATTGATTGAAAACTTTATTAGAAGATTTGCAGAAGTAGGTACATGAAAGTACATATTACATACATGGTCAACTAACAGGATAAAAACCCAAGAAAGCCACTGGCTTATTTCAATTGGGGTCCTTGATTCTCAATTCATCGTTACATGTAAGACAGACAAAACAAACTAGTACTATCTACAAGATAATACAGACAAATAACTATTACTATCTACAAGATAAAAATACATCCATCATGGGAAGAACAATACAACAAAACTACTTTCTAATGAAAGTCTATCTAAGGCTCTAATGAAACTCTATCTAAGGCTCGTATGAAACTCTATCTAAGGCTCTAATGAAACTCTATTTAAGGGTGTGTTCTCACTAGAACATTTGCTTCACTTGAAACGGAGTTTAGGATAAAGTTCGCTTTGCTCTGCGTCGTTTGGAGCTGTGAGAACGCGCATTCGAAGTCGCTCCCAGAGCAAATACCCGTTGGATGCTCTGCTTGAAAAGGGTGGTTTCGCTCCGGTTAGAAACGACGCATCCATCACTTTGCTTCGCTTCGCTTTTGGTGAGAACGCTGCTCGAGGCTGTCCATAGGAAAACAACAGCGCATGCGTGTTGATCTGGATAAGAGAGGGATGAACAGGCAATTTCCTATTTTTCTGACCAATCAACTACCACGTCTGTTGCTTCGATTGTGTATGTTACTTCGTTTACATGAAGGGCTGTGAGAACGCAAATCAGAGAAATAATTTATGCAACAATGTTGCAAACCAGGGGCGGATTTAGGATCGTAGGAGATCCGGGGCTTAGCCCAGAGGGAGAATGTAATGTGCGCGCGTAGCGCGCCGGAAAATTTTGCCTTCAACCTTCAACTTACCACCACCTTAAAGCGGACAAAAGGCACTGGAGAACACATATACATTCACACCCTTTAATGAAGCAAACTAATTGTGGTGGTTCTGGGCACAGAGGGAGGTCAGCACACGTAGCTCCCCCTGTCAGTCAGTCACCATCATTTATATTTGTATAGAATTACATAATTGATGGGCTGAGGCTAGTTATGTTACAGTATGTATATCAGGGCAGACTCTGTGCTCACCACTTATATTGTATTTAGAGTCTTGTCCTGTGTTATATGACGATATATTACATGTATTGTTGGCCTGTGTATAGTACTGTGAAATCAAATCCCCCCTGGGACATTAAACAAACTTAGTTAGTTAGCGTTACATCTTAGGATAGATTTGAGTCATGTTCTGTATACATACATACTACCATAAGGGCATACTTAATGTGGTTACTCCATGTTTACTAGCTGTAACATTAACGTTACATCATTCTTTTTCACTTGTTACTCAGTCAACCAGAGTGCAGATATCAAAGACTATCAGCCTGTTATTCACTTTATTTGTATAAGTATTATCCTTTGTTTGATTTCTTACCATGTACCGTAACAGTACCTTGCTATGTTTCATTTTCATTATAACATAACGTTATGTTATGATAGCCAGCTAGCATCAGCAAACCGGAAAAGTAGTGTCAGTGAGTCAGTCACCTTTCTAATAAGATTCACAAACCTGAAACATCATCTATGTCATCACTGCTGGTGATGTCATTCTTGCTGCTGATACTGCTGCTGCAACAGTTCTTGGCGCTTGTTTTGTTGAAAACAACTTTGGGATATCCATCCTTACAATTTTGCAAGTCAGGCACTGATTGAGATCACTTCTTCTTCAGGGCAGGGCAGGCTACGCAGTACGCAGGCTAATGTCGCGCAGCTGCTGCCTCTCTGTTGGACTCCGGTACTGCACGTTACTCAAGATTATTATTATTATTATTATTTTTATTTTTTTATTTTTTTTAAGTAAAACATTCGGGGCTTTTCAGAAAACATCCGGGGCTTGAGCCCCAGTAGCCACTCCCTAGCGCCGCCCCTGTTGCAAACTCATCCACTTGCTCTGGGTCCTGATTCGGACTTTCATGTGAGAACATGACCTAAGGCTCTTCTGCTCCCAGGAGAGGGTTTCAGAGGACTTGTTGTGTTCTAGTGGAGAAGGACACGGTCACAACAACACAGTAACCAGACTGAGCTGTGCAGTAATGGTGTGGCAAACACCCTCTGTGTTGTTACTATGGTGATTAGGCTGGGGAAGGGATCGCTCTACCTATCTGGTGACAGTGTGTGAAATAATGATAATCCAGTATCCTGGTAATGTTTCTGACGCAAGGATGGAAGTGAACAAACAAATCAGGAATACCTTTACTGGACTGAGTCATATAAAGCTACGTGTTTCAGCTCTGATCTCAGTGTGCCACACCTTCCTCTGTTTGGAGCAAACCAACGCATGTGTGAACAAATGCATTCACAAGTTATCTGAAACAATGCTGTGATTGGCTGATAACTAACACCCTTCTCCAGACCTGCCCTGGCTTTGTGTAAAATGTTGTGCTTTTATCCAAAAAGGATCAAGTTCTTCTAAATGTGTCCTGTAGCCATTCTGCTAAATGGAGATTACTGCCATGGAAGATCACTAACTGCTAACCATATATCAATTGCAGTTGTAGAGAGACACATTTAGGATTTTATGGAAATTACTGTGTCCAAATAAGTATTGGCAGACTTCAGCTAGTGGACCATAGACATGAGATGTAATGATATTTCTATGGTGTGGACAGGTCTGTTGTTTAGTACTGTAGTCTGCTGCAAAGCAGAGGCGTGGGACGTTCAACTCAGAAAGTATGGAATCATAGAACTGATTGGAAAGACGGTGTCAGGCACGCGGGAAGGTATTTTGACTGGGGGTGCTGAGGTGCTGTCTATATACGCTACAGGGAAAAAAATTGCCAGGGAAACAATTATAACGATTTCTCTCCCTCCCTCTCGCTGATTGCTCGTTCGCTCACACGCACAGTGGCATAACGACGGGCCCCAATGCACGGGCAATAATAGTTAAGCACGCACGCATGCACCCACACACTACAAAGATGTAACGTTAAATATTTTACCAACAATGTGTTGGAATTTACAGTAATTTCCACTCAGCTCACAGTGTCCCACAATGTCCACAAACATGATGTTGACCATTATTACAGACAGCACTCCATGTCGATTGGTATTGCATCTTAACGGAAGCCCTTCGCTGCCGAAGAATCGGATGGATCTGAATATCAGTTCTAATACGTTTCTGGACGTCTGTTGCTCTTTCTCAACAACGTCCGACAGTAGAGCATTAATGGGAGTGTTGTTAAGCGAAGCAAGCAATCTCACCGATTCTGAATGTATGTCAGACATCTCGTGTTGGCTAAACTTACAAAAGCCTCCTACTGTAAATGCACTTGTCTTTCTGTTGTGGTGCCTTAACCCCTTCTCTATATAGCTTTACTGCAAGAGAAGCAAAGAACAGGGTCTCTTTCAGTGACATAATGCAACCATTTCCACCTGGTAAACCAGCTTTTTTTAAATGAAATGAAACTCGAATGTCTCTGTTCCAATTTTCCTCCCAGGAAAACGTATGTCTGGTCGACACGGCTCGTCAAACGGGGGTGGGGGTGGGGGTGTCAAGACTCGGATGTCAAGTCCCTAGCAAGATATGACCATGTGATCACTAACATTAAAACTAACAAACACATTTTTACATTTATTACAAAAAACACATTTATTTTTATTCCCAAAAGCAACAATAGTTATTATATTGTTTTAAATTATTGTTTGAATAATATTTTTATTTTTAAAATTCAGGCAGGAGGAGCTCCTTCTGCTTGCCGCTAGGGGGTGCTGCAGCACCCTCAGCACCCCCCTTCCCGCGTCCCTGGACGGTGTATAATATGACACGGCAACATAGCTTATACATGAGTATCATACATCCGTAGCTTCTCTGTGAAGTTGAAAGGTAACGTGCTGCCATCTGCTGGAGATCTCAAACATTACACCTTGAGATAGTTTCCCCTCTCCCATCCAAATGCAGATCACAGTACACCCATACCAGGGTTCCCACACCTTGTGAAACATCACATTCAAGCACCTTTCAAGGACTTTCAAGACTCAATTTCCCTTTAAATTCAAGGACCCAACACGGCATAGTTTGAGACAGATCTAGATGAGAGTTTATATAATAGGAACTATCCGCTCACAGACAAACTATTAGAGAGAGAGAGAGGGGGGGAATTCAAGCACTTTCAATGACCCATGTCTATTTTTTTGACCTTGATTTTCTTTTCTCAATTTTTCAAGGATTTCAAGGACCCGTGGGAACCCTGTCTTACTGATCGAGCTTTGAAAAGAGTCATGTTTATGTTACAATTCAAAAAATATTATCTGGAAAAGCAAAACCCCAGATGCCAAGAGTTCTTAACAAGGCATTCATGTGACTAGCTGCTAGCGTATAGCATATTGTACGATTCTGAAGCGACTACTACCGCCCCTCGACACCAAAATAGAGCTGAAAGATTTCTCCACATCCTTTCTCGTTTAAGAAGTGGTACAGCTGTCCCAGGTCCATGTGGTTGCCTCTGGTCCCGTGGGGGTCAAACACAGCCTCCTCGAAGCCTGAGAACCTGCAGAGAGAGGTGACGCCCTCCCCAGTCCTGCCCTCCCCCGCCCTGCCCTCCCCCGCCCTGCCCTCCACACCCTGACTGTCCAGCTCCACGTCCTCCCTGTGGCGGATCATTATCTTCTTCCACGTTAAAACCTTCACCCTGCAGAGTAGCAGAAGAGGAGAGAAGTCAACATGATTTAAAAGAGGCACACTGTCGATGATTATTGCTCTTATTTCTGTTTTTCTTTTCTTGATGTGTTCTGAGCAAAGCTGTGTATCCTTGTGTGTTTTCCTTTTGTACTATCCTACTGCTTAGCCCCATGGATATGATTTAGTTTGAGCTTTCTCTGGTCTTATTTACATGTATTAAGTGTTTCTCTGGTCTTATTTACATGTATTAAGTGTTTCTCTGGTCTTATTTACATGTATTAAGTGTATCTCTGGTCTTATTTACATGTATTAAGTGTTTCTCTGGTCTTATTTACATGTATTAAGTGTTTCTCTGGTCTTATTTACATGTATTAAGTGTATCTCTGGTCTTATTTACATGTATTAAGTGTATCTCTGGTCTTATTTACATGTATTAAGTGTATCTCTGGTCTTATTTACATGTATTAAGTGTATCTCTGGTCTTATTTACATGTATTAAGTGTTTCTCTGGTCTTATTTACATGTATTAAGTGTTTCTCTGGTCTTATTTACATGTATTAAGTGTATCTCTGGTCTTATTTACATGTATTAAGTGTTTCTCTGGTCTTATTTACATGTATTAAGTGTATCTCTGGTCTTATTTACATCAGGGTTTCTGCAGGTTTCAGCAAGTTCAATTTAAGACTTTTTAAGACCTTTTTAATGCCACTTTAAATGGAATTTAAGACCGAAAAAATATATATATGCGATGGTTAGGGGATTCCACTGTACTACAATACAAGCATAGCATGTCAATCAATGAGACTCATTCAAGTTTACTTGTTTTGTTTATTGAACATAAAAGCTCTGGTTCAATAACTTAATTAAATTAAAAGTGCAATTAGTTGGTCGGAAACATCTAACAAAAAAACCCCATCTACTTAACACACTCACGGCATGAGCCTCAATTCTGTGGCCTTACTCTCCAGTTCTGCCTCTATTTTTTTCAAATCACACATTTTTTCTTTGTATCTCTTCCTGAGGACGTTAGACTTTGTGATGAGCTGAGCCATCAAGGTGCCGGACTTCCCCTCAGCTTGCTCAGCAAACTTGTCTGCATCCTTCTCCAGAGAATCAGATACCACTAGAAGAGTTTGCTTCTTCCTTTTCAGCTCGATGATGTGCTCTTCTGCTGCTTTTCTTTTCTGCCCTTGTGCAGCGCTTTGCCTCTTCCTCTTCTCCAGGTCTAGGTGTTCTCTGTACTTTGACCTTGCTGATCCCACCGAAGTTAGCAGCTCCTTGGTGAGAGGGACATTGGCAACCCCCCCACAAACTGCAACATAGTCACAGACCAGTCTCTGGGCAATGACAGTGTCCTCCTGAATGTTAACGGTCTCCACCTCCTTGTTAATGGAGAAGCCTCTCTCGACTGTCGCCTGCCCATGGGATAGGAGAAGAAGCTTCTGACAGAAACCCCAGAGCTCAGGGTAGGGTTGGCTGAGGTAGCCATGCAGGAACACGTCAAGCCTGGTTTCCATGGGCCGGAAGGACAGGAAGTGCTCGTTTTTAGCCTCAACAGACAGGAAGTTCCCAAACTGTTGGATAATCACATCACCTATAACAAAACAGATGAAAGGAAATATGTGAAATATTATTTACATGATTAATCCTGATTAGCAGACAGGCTTATGTCCAATTGTCCATTGGCTAATAATCAGGGACAACATTTCCAGCTTTTCTATTAACTATTCATACCAGCAGAGACACCTCCAGACAACTGCTTGTCTTGCAGTAACTTCTGCACTAGACTTTTCATTCTTCCCTGGCATCCGTCTGGGTTGGCGTACATGACTGTGGGGTCCAGACATGCCATCTGTCTCACGATGGGGTACTTCAGGGGGCTCCTGTCCTGGACTTTCTTTAGGATATTTGACATACCCGTCATGCAGTCCTTCCTAAACTCTAGGGCAGTGAGCTCCCCTACGGTCCCCTTTCTCTGGAGGTCCTGACAGATGGGTAATGTGTTTTAAATACAACTGAATGGCCTAACACAGTATTCTCTCCTGCCTGTATATGGACCATCATTTGATATAAAGTTAAGTAATACATCTAAATTACCTTGAGGGCTGCCTCAGCACCCAGGCCTATGTCGGCTTCCTTCGGGTTGACCCGTTTCTGACGTAAGGAGCTAATCCGAAACGTATTATGTATGACGCCTTGTCCTTTCCACAAGCAAATGTAGTGGCGATTTGGGAGTCGGGAAACATAATCCGAAAGATATCTCCAATCCCCTCGTTGGAGGAGTAGGACTGGTGCTTTACCACTGTATTGAGAACCCACACAATCTCCGATTTCAGTGTAGGTGTTCCACCAAACGTTGCTCTGAGATCGCTAGCAGTGCTGCTAGCAGCGGCAGCCGTTGTCTGGGGCGCTGAGCCCGGGGCAGACACGCAGAACTGGGAGATTCCTGGCGTCTGCTGTTGGCCCTTAGCAGCCGTTTTATGCCTCTCGCTTTTTAGGTGGCTCTCAACCGCCTTAATGCCCATGGTGCCGAGTTTGAATGTTTTCCTACACACAGTGCATCTTGCTTCTTCTGGGTAGCCGGTGGACTTAAGCCAAT
The DNA here is from genome assembly GCF_963989245.1 of Nansenia antarctica. Lineage (NCBI taxonomy): Eukaryota > Metazoa > Chordata > Actinopteri > Argentiniformes > Microstomatidae > Nansenia > Nansenia antarctica. The sequence goes on along the minus strand of NC_137674.1, from coordinate 89,475,229 downwards.
CGCAAAATCTTCTGTCGTCAAGCCACCTCTCGTTGAACTTGCACTTCCCCATCTCGCAGACTGGCTAATGCTAGGTAGCAAGCACTGCAGCTGACTATAACCAAAGGAACGCAAGGGGGAGGAGTCTGCGCGCTACTCAATGAAATTAAACGTTTGCTCAATAGAAAAATGCCGCGAGAAAAAGTAAAATTAAATAGTCCTGCCCCGACAATTTTAAGACGTTTGGGTAAAGTATTTAAGACCAGTTTAAGACATTTGTAATGAATTTAAGACATTTTAAGGCATTAATTTTATATACATGAATTTAAGACTTTTTAAGACTTTTTAAGGATCCGCGGAAACCCTGTACATGTATTAAGTGTATCTCTGGTCTTATTTACATGTATTAAGTGTTCTCTGGTCTTATCTACATACTTATCTACACGTCCTATCTAGAACATTCCTAACCAGAGCTTTACACGTCTACCTGGACCAGAACTCCTCGCAGGCAGAGTGAAGCCCCTCCACACACACGACGCCCGGCTTCCCCGGCATGCTGAAGCCAGACAGACCCAGCTCTCTGGACCATTCCAGAATGTTCTTCCTCTTGCTCTTGTTGTAGATGTGGTGGCTGTAGATCCACAGGCGGGTGAACGTCTCCCTGGGCTGCGGGGAGGCAGCAGGAGCAGCAGGGGGCGCTGACGCACTCTGTTCAACGTACAGACAGACGTTGTCTCTGAGCCAGTCCACAGCGGAGAGCACACACACCTCGCCACGGCAGTTCTCCGTCAGGTAAACGTTCATGTCTCTGTGCAGCAGGGTCTGCTGGGCTCGGCTAACGGCGGGACACCTGGGGGGGGGGGGGTGCTTTGTGTTTTAATACTAGAACAGCCATGTGAGTAAAAATAAATGGTATATCTTTGCACTCGATCAGATTTCAGCACCCTCCTTTCATGACTTTTCCTAGATATGTGCGTTCTACCACCCAGTATCCTTACATTTTCAACATCACATCAGGATAAGCTAGTATGAAGCTATTTTGCCGTTTTTCTGTGTAGGAAGCAGGCTAATTTACAAGGCGGCCAACTAGTGCTCGTTGTGTGTAAATAGCAGGTTACCGTTGTAAAGACTATGGTGATTTGACCCCTGAGGCGGCTCTTATAGTAGGTAACATAGACACGGCTGTTCTAGTGTTAAACTCTTATAGTAGGTAACATAGACACGGCTGTTCTAGTGTTAAACTCTTATAGTAGGTAACATAGACACGGCTGGTCTAGTGTTAAACTCTTATAGTAGGTAACATAGACACGGCTGTTCTAGTGTTAAACTCTTATAGTAGGTAACATAGACACGGCTGTTCTAGTGTTAAACTCTTATAGTAGGTAACACACACACGGCTGGTCTAGTGTTAAGCTTTCTAACAACACATGGATGTCACTGATTCAGTGGTGTTAAGGAAGAGCAGGTTTACCTGACAGCTATCTCAGGTAAGACATTAGGGTATTCAGGTGGAAAGGTGCAGGACATTGCCACATCCACCTTAGAGAGGAAGGGAGGTCAACTACATTATAAAGTAAGAATCGCTTAATGAATTAAACACATTGCAACAATCTTGGTTTCATTAGGCAAGGTGAGTTTATTTGTAGGCTATAGCACATTTCATACTGGTACTCAACTGGGGCAATTCAAAGTGCTTTACATATAGCATTTTTAAAAATACAGAAAAAAAAGGATAGTAAGAAAATAAAAAGAATACAAAATAAAAATAAAATTTGCAAGAATAGATACATAGCCTATATATAGAAAATAAACAGATACACATTATAATGACATAGCGACAATGAATACAACTATATAGATAAAAGTGTTATTATATTACCACCTCCACGCCTCCAACGTCCATCTTCTGCTTGATAAGGAACTGGGGTCTGGAGGAGAGGGGGGGTGTGGGTGTGGAGCCCTCCTCCGCCTGCTCTCTGAGCTCCGCCAGGGCCAGCTGGTCTGTGATCTCCAGCTCCTCCAGGCTGGGGAACATGCTGGACAGCAGGTCTATCTCCGCCAGCTGGGCTGCAGCCATCTCCCTGAGAGCCATGGTCCACAACCTGCTGTGACACGTGTCTCCAGCTACAGGGTCAAAGGTTAAAGCTGGTTTGGTTTGTTTATTTGGATCCACCATTAGATACAGCAGATATGCACTATTCTTCCTGGGGTCCTCATACCATACTTTCAAACTATTTTTCATATTAAACACGTAAATACAGACAGTACACTTCCATAACATACATACATACAGTAGCTCTATTATTTACATTTGTAGTTGAAGACAACTTAATAACGAAATAAAGAAAAATAACACAGAAAGAAAGTGGAGAGACAAAAACATAACTCTCCTTACCTTTGGGATCATAAGATAGCTTAATTCACCAGTGAGAAACACTTAATTGTTTTCAGGGTATCCCGTATGTAAACAGATAGTATACTTAATACAACACGTCAGTTCAAATCCCATTCAACATTTCTCCCGACTGCATATCAGTTGTTATGCCCATCTAATGTTTGAATGTTTCCACCGGGACAACTTGACATGCTGCACAGTGTACGACACAGGTCTGTGGAAGACTTCCGGGTTTCGCTTATCGACGTTTTTTCGCGGCTTCAAAATAAAAGTGCGAGTTGAAACCAGGGTTGCTGGGTGGGATTTGTAAGTTTAACTTGGGTGCTCTTATTTGGAAGAAATCCTCATTTACATAAAGTGACACCGAAAGTAGATGGGCGGAGTTCCACTATTGCTGCTCAGAGACAGTGTTGCCAGATTGGGCGTATTCCTTCCCAATTTTGTGACACTGGACGGGGAAAAAGCATTTTGGTGATTTTTAGATTGTGGTTAGGCTGGAAATTGTCAATCCCATCTGGTAACCCTGCTCAGAGAACACCGGATGCTGTTTCGGCCACACCGGATATACTCCACACGCTGCTGTAGTTTCTGTGTAGCAGTTTCTATTGAATAGATGATTATAGCATAGGTAGTGTTTTGTCTCGTGTGTGTTGTCTCAAGGTAATTATGTAATTATGTAGGCGACCGACAACAAAGAAAAGCATGAATTAGACTCATCCCCGGGAAGACGAAGCTGCCGACTGTGATTCAGACATCAAGACCTCTCCTCTGCTGGGTAGGATTGACCATCAAGGCCCAGCAATATTATAATAAATAAATATATAAATATATATAGTATTACAACTTTTAATAGATCAGAATGATCCGGATGTATTTTTGCGATCGAGCATCAGATCTCCCTGTAGAGTAGTATTATATATAGAGGAGATGAGCCAGATGGATCTGATCCACTATATCAAAAAAACAATCCGGATTATGCTGCTGATGATCCCTATAAAAAGTTTAGAAATCCTGGAGCCCGAAACTAGACCTGTCATAAAGAGATGACTCTGTTAACCTGTTCCATCCCGTCTCATAGTGTCAGCGACATAGATAGCTACATCAAAACCATGGCATGTGTCCATTCCCACGGGGAAGGATTCGTTCTGAAAGAGTTGTCAATCTGCACCTGTATCTGTATCTCACCTGTCTCTGCATCCCAACATTCCTATCCTGACTAGCCTGTCTCTGTGTGACAGGCCTACAACCTTCTTGGCGTTGGTTCTGCCTGAGGTGCCTCAGTCCTGGACTAGAAGATGGGGAAGAGGAGGGGACAAAAAGGTCCCAGAGAGGACGAGGTGATCGACCTGACAGGTAAAAGGATTCACTGCTGCGAGGTGACACACGGCTGATACACCTGGCTCATTGGGTGGTAATATGGTCATGGTCTCTCTGTCATCTGTCATCTTACAGGTCCGTCTTGCAGCCACATCCGTAAAGGGATCGACCACAGTTTCCTCAAGAAGACCGGAGAAGACAACAGCTGGGACTCCTGTCAGGACTGCGGGGATGACGAGCCCAGCGGCGCCTCAGACGCCCCGCCAGAGGAGAACGGAGAGGAGACAGAGACAGAACCCCCCACGATATGGGCGTGCTTGAAATGCGGACACAGAGTAAGATATGGACACGATGCAACTGAATAACTGAATAAAATGAGTACATGTATTGTGTGTCTTGAGTATTGTTGTTGTGACGTTGTGTTGTCGTCTTGTTGTTGTATGTACTGTAGCTTGTTCAGCATGGAGAATACCAAGTCATGTTTCTAGTGCACTGCACATGGCCAATAAAGAATTGAATTGAATTTGTACGGTCATTGTTACTTACTAACTAACACAATTCCTTTGTGTTTAAAAGGGGTGTGGAAGAAACTCAGAGAACCAGCACGCCACCCAGCACTACGAGAAGCCTCGGTCAGACCCCCACTGCCTGGTCCTCAACCTGGACAACTGGAGTGTGTGGTGAGTTCATAAAGTGTCTGCAGGGCGCTTAGGTGGCGTAACGGACTAAGCGTCGACCACGTAACCGCAGGGTTCCCGGTTCGATTCCGGCCGCGGACATATCCTGCATGTCATCCCTTCTCTCTCTCACCCATCCTTCCTGTCAATCTCTACTGTCTCTGTCATAATAAAAAGAAAAAATATGAGTGGGCCACTCAGAAAAATAAATAAAGTGTCTGTGTTTCATAACTCTCAGATGTGAGACAGAGAACTGCAGAGTGAAGGACACAACTGTCTGCTGTGTTGAATAGCATCATAATGGCCTGACCTATGACCTTTGTGTTGTGTTGTTCCATAGGTGTTACATCTGTGATGACGACGTCCTGTATTCTAAAACTGGCCACTTGGCCCAGCTGGTGACCAACATTAAGAAGCAGGCCATGTCAGACACCAGCAAGACCAGAACCCCTCAGAGAAGTAAGTCCTCTCTGTCTCTGCTACAAACACACAGACGAGGCAGAATTAGATGTTACTATTGTGAGGCGGCTGTGGCACTGGAGGTAGAGGCTGTGTCTCAGGAGGTAGAGGCTGTGTCTCAGGAGGTAGAGGCTGGTGGAGGTAGAGGCTGTGTCTCAGGAGGTAGAGGCTGTGTCTCAGGAGATAGAGGCTGGTGGAGGTAGAGGCTGTGTCTCAGGAGGTAGAGGCTGGTGGAGGTAGAGGCTGTGTCTCAGGAGATAGAGGCTGGTGGAGGTAGAGGCTGTGTCAGGAGGTAGAGGCTGGTGGAGGTAGAGGCTAGTGGAGGTAGAGGCTGGTGGAGGTAGAGGCTGTGTCTCAGGAGGTAGAGCCGCTGCCTAATGATCACAAGGTTGGCAGATCGGCGGTTCGAGCCCCGGCTGGCCACATGTCGAAGTGTCCTTGGGCAAGACACTGAACCCCAAATTGCTCCCAGTGAGCGGGCCAGCGCCTTGCATGGCAGCTTGCCGCCATTGGTGTGTGAATGGGTGAATGATAGGGCTTTCACACCGGCAAAGAACCGTGCCGGTTCGCGTTCGCGTTCGCGAACCAAGTCTGGAACCGGCCGGCGCGTTCAGACCGAAGCTCAATTGGTTCGGAACCTGAAAAGTTGGTTCGCAGCGGGAACCAAAAAATAGTGGTTCTCAAGCGCGAACCAAAACGTAGAACAGTCACGTCGTCAGTGGGTGTGTCCTATTCTAGGCTGCAGAGACCAGCAAGGAGGAAGTAGACAAAATGTAATCTAATCTAAATCTAATCATTAGTGATCAAAAACAATATAAAAAGTGTCATTATTCTCTCTATCTTCCTCACATGCTCAGCAAACACACACACGCACACGCGCGCGGACATGCGCGAACGCGAATTTCGTAAGCCATTTCTATTCCAGTAATGGAGCAGCTGATTAGTAAAAGAACGCATATAGAAACTGTCTTTTGTTTTGTTTCACAGAAAATTGTGTTTATTTCAGATACTGTAGTGGAAGATATGATCCTCTTTTCCAGTGAAGTAGCTGCCATCTAGTTGTGAATTGTTTTGTTTATCCCGCCCCTTCATCACCCAGCGTTGATGACGCGGATGGTTCAGGTTACACTGGTATGAACGCGGGCTCGTTCGCCAGACAGCACCAAGGTTCAGAGGTTTCCGAACGCGAACGCGAACCGGCACGGTTCTTTGCCGGTGTGAAAGCCCTATGAGAGGCTGTTGTAAAGCGCTTTGGATAAAGGTGCCTTTATACCTATATAGTCCAGTGGCGGCTGGCCAATAGAGGTCGCTAGGGCGCCGCCCCCACCTTCCAACGCAGCCCCACTTCTTGTAAAATATTTTTTTAAATAAACATTGTTTATTCATAAAATGCGGCTGATATTCTGTCGGCGCCTATCAGCATTCATTAAAAATCCTCCAATACAATAAACATTGTATCTGTGTGTGTAAAATTCACTGTGAAAATACATAGGGGAGGAGTCGGGGCGCCGGCCGAATGGCAGTCAATGGCACTGCAAATACTTTTGGCTTACACGTGAGCTGTAGCAGCGCTCCAATTGGCTGTCTCCTATTTCTCGGCCAGGGCGCCCCGAGCATGCGCAGATTATAGGCTTACCTAGGCTGCAGCCTAGGGCCACTACCACTAGGGGTAGTAAAAATGTAAAAATGTGTGAGACTTGAGACCTGAATATCCGGTTGTTAAGTCTGACGTCAAACGTGACGTTTTGCAATTTCCGGTTCCAAACCAGAAATTCTCCGCACCAGAATACCAGTGTACTACAGCGGTAGAATGACAGTTTAATCGTTTTTTAGACTCGGATCTATTCATACAACAAGGGACACAGCAGCACTTTCCCGTTTTCCCCATATTGTCAGGGTATTTGAGCCTCAGAAAAGCGCTATATAAATATAATTAATTATTATTATTGCTGCATTTCGAAGACAGCGCCTCAGCCAACGTTGGACCCGGAAACACGTCGCGACTTAACAACCGATATTCGGACAGACAACAGGACAGCAACAGAGAGACAGACAACAGGACAGCAACAGAGAGACAGACAACAGGACAGCAACAGGGAGACAGACAACAGGACAGCAACAGAGAGACAGACAACAGGACAGCAACAGAGAGACAGACAACAGGACAGCAACAGAGAGACAGACAACAGGACAGCAACAGAGAGACAGACAACAGGACAGCAACAGAGAGACAGACAACAGGACAGCAACAGAGAGACAGACAACAGGACAGCAACAGAGAGACAGACAACAAGACAGCAACAGAGAGACAGACAACAGGACAGAAACAGAGAGACAGACAACAGGACAGCAACAGAGAGACAGACAACAGGACAGCAACATAGAGACAGACAACAGGACAGCAACAGAGAGACAGACAACAGGAGAGGAGAGCAACAGAGAGACAGACAACAGGAGAGGAGAGCAATAGAGACAGAACTGAAGTGAGGTGAGCAACAGAGATAGTTCAGGATGATAACAAACAGTTCAGTATGACAGAGACAACTAATAGAAAGACAACTGTATGATTATAGAGTTTACATGTTCAAGGAAATACTGTATGATAATAGAAAGGTACACTTTAATTTAATTAAAGAAGTAACAAAGAACACATTTATTATCACAATTGCATTGTGTTCCATGTCTTTCTCCATTGAATAAATAATGCCTAGTTGAATGGCTAAACAAGACAACTGTCTGGAGAGTACTGCTAGAATTATTCACCTTACCGCTGCACAGATAGACAAAGGGTATAAGTCCATTCTGTTAACATTAGGTCTACTCTGCTAACAAAGACTATTCCAGTTGATTTGTCAGTTGTTTTGCATTATTATTTTTTGCAGTTTGCCCTTTAATAAGTTATATATATATTCTCATGCTAAAATCGACTGTAAATCTAGATTTTAAAGTTGATATTCTTCCCCGTGGAGCATGCCCCCATAACCTGTGCCCCACCCAACATTTTTATCACCAGCCGCCACTGCTATATACCTATTGTGTGGCAAAAATGTATTGGTTGTCAGAATTGTACCACAAGTTAAGGCTGTTCTAAATGTTGTTGTGTTTTTTACCTCTGCAGAAGTGAGGGTGGAGGAGAAGGAAAGCCTGGTGGAAGAAGCACAGGAGACCAAGACTGAAAAAAAAAATGAGGAGAAAGAGAATAAGGAAAACCAGAAGAAGAACGATAAGAGAGAGTGTGCTGTGAAGGGCCAGAAGCCAGCAGCTGCTGGAGGGAACAGCAACACGGTTTCGGTCAGAGGCTTCAGTAACCTTGGAAACACCTGTTTCTTTAACGCGGTTGTTCAGGTACGGCTTGCAGCAGTTATGATTAAACACAAACACTTCCATCAATGGCTTTTATCCATGAACTATTGTCTTATTGAATGTTTTATCTATTTATTTATATTTTTTTTTTTACTATACTCCTCTTGCCTAAGGTTGAACAGTACCGTATTTTCCGGACTATAAGTCGCGGTTTTTTTCATACTTTGGCTGGTCCTGCGACTTATAGTCAGGTGCGACTTATATATCAATAATTCATAATCTCTGACTGACATGAACTGACATACGGTAATCTCTGACTGACATGAACCAAGGAGTAAATCCGCTAGCGCCTCATACACGATAGAATAGCCATTATACTTGACAATGTGGACATTAAACACGACAATGTGGACATTAAACATGATGTTATGGACCTTATACACAATGTTATGGACGTTAGAAACGATATTAAAGTCATTTATTCCTTCCAGAGGCTGTTTAACGTTGCAATGTTGTACCCGCGAGTAGCATTTTGCTACTTCCGGTAGCGCTTCATACGCGATAGAATAGCCATTATACTCGACAATGTGGACATTAAACACGACAATGTGGACATTAAACATGATGTTATGGACCTTATACACAATGTTATGGACGTTAGAAACGATATTAAAGTCATTTATTCCTTCCAGAGGCTGTTTAACGTTGCAATGTTGTACCCGCGAGTAGCATTTTGCTACTTCCGGTAGCGCTTCATACGCGATAGAATAGCCATTATACTCGACAATGTGGACATTAAACACGACAATGTGGACATTAAACATGATGTTATGGACCTTATACACAATGTTATGGACGTTAGAAACGATATTAAAGTCATTTATTCCTTCCAGAGGCTGTTTAACGTTGCAATGTTGTACCCGCGAGTAGCATTTTGCTACTTCCGGTAGCGCTTCATACGCGATAGAATAGCCATTATACTCGACAATGTGGACATTAAACACGACAATGTGGACATTAAACATGATGTTATGGACCTTATACACAATGTTATGGACGTTAGAAACGATATTAAAGTCATTTATTACCTTTTAGAGGCTGTTCAAAGTTTCATTTTTCCTCTGCGACGCCATGTTGTTAGCCCCGCGCTAGCTAGCGGACTTTACACTCGATAATACAAGTATTCCGTAACCTTTCAGAAGAAGTTTCAACGTGAATTATGTCCTTCCTGGGCTTACAAATCCTCTCATGTCTCTTCACAGTGCCAGACTAGAGTCAAGCTCAACAGGGTCTTCTTTCCCCGCTGATTCCGCCAAGCCCGTTCCCTTGAACCATGCGACTTATAGTCCAGTGCGACTTATATGTGGTTTTTTCCTCTTCATGGCCCATTTTTGGCCTGCTGCGACTTATACTCGGGTGCGACTTATAGTCCGGAAAATACGGTACGTCTCTTGGTCTCAACAAGAGTGTTCAGCTGTATTATTAACATAGTTGATCTATTCTGTGTTTCCTGTTCCAGAACCTCTCTCAGACGCCGCTGCTGAGGCAGATTATAAAGAAGATAACGGAAGAGAAAATCAGTCTGACTGTCACGCCTGCCCCCGCCATAGACCTGGTGTGTTACCTTCTAACCTCTCCCCCCCTCCTCTCCCCTCCCCCCCTCCTCTCCCCTCCCCTCCTCTCCCCTCCTCTCCCCTCCTCTGGCCTCCTCTCTTCTCCTCTCCTCTCCTCTCCTCTCCCCTCCCCTCCCCTCCTCCTCTCCTCTCCTCTCCCCTCCTCTCCCCTCCCCCCCTCCCCTCCCCCTCTCCTAGCTGAACCTTGTTCCTGTGTTTCCAGGAGCCCATTAAGGTGCAGCTGTCCCACCCTGGGTCCCTCACCCTGGCCATGTACCAGCTGCTCAACGAGATCCAGGAGTCCAAGAAGGGCGTCGTCACGCCCAGGGAACTCTTCTCACAAGTCTGCAAAAAGTGAGAGACTTTTACATGTATTTATTATTCACATTTATTCTTCTTATTCTTATTATTCTTATTCTTATTTATAGTTATTTATTCCAAAGCGACTTACAATCGATACATTTGACTAAGCAAGTGAATCATCAATCCACCAGTCGTAGCAGGAAGAGTAATCTAGCTCAGGCCAGGGGCCACTGGCAGTCGTCGTGATAGAAAGCAGTTGAGCAGTTGTGTGTTTCGTTGGAGACCTGCCATGAAATGAACCCGTCAGCACTTTGGCGTCAACTGTCAAATAACCGTCTCCTCCTCCTCCTCCTCCTCCCTCTCCTCCTCCTCCTCCTCCTCCTCCTCTCCAGGGCCGCCAGGTTCAAAGGGTTCCAGCAGCAGGACAGCCAGGAGCTGCTACGCTACCTGCTGGACGGGATGAGAGCTGAGGAGATTAAAGTACGTACACCCCCCCCCCCACACACACACACACACACACACACACACACACACAGACCCGCTTCTCTGACATGTACAACTGTTTAAAAGGTCTAAACATAGTGGTGGTAACCCACACATAGCAAATGAAGTCATGTTTTAAAGGTTTTATCTTAGACTTTTCTTGTTGAGGGCTTGTTTACGTGGAGGTCAGTGAGGGAAGTGTCGTCTTGTGTTCCAGAGAGTCAGCTCTGCCATTATGGAATCACTGAAAACCTCAGAGAAAAGCGTTGACGCAGAGCTGTCAAAGAAACTGATCAAGGGTAAGAACCTAACTATCTGTCTGGACATGTTACACTCTACACTACAGTACATACATACATACATGTCACTGCACTGTAGATACTGTAGATTTTACTATTTTGACAGTAAAAAAATCAGTAAAAAAATCAATAACATATTTTATTTCTGTTTCCAGAGTTTGAGAAGAGCGGGGCGCCCAGGAACTTTGTGGACCAGGTGTTCGGGGGGGAGATGACCAGCACCGTGATGTGTCAACAGTGCAAGACGGTACGGACAACAAACTATGGATAGAGTCGTTTAGCATCAGATGCTACCTTAAACGTCTCTTTAAGGACTGTTTCTCTGTTTCTCTTGCAGGTGTCCTTAGTGACGGAGATGTTTCTGGATCTTTCTCTTCCTGTCTCAGATGAGGTAATGATGTTGGTCGTTTGGTGCACTTTGTAAAAGTCTGATACTGTAATGGATCACTTGTCGAAAGCAAAACCTTTCAGTTCACCTACTAGTTTATTTTCACATTTTGATGATCATCTCATCATCTTCACTTTGTAAAGCATCTTTGACTCTCTAGAAAAGCACTATATAAGTCTAATGTATTATTATTATTATTATTATTATTATTATTATTATTATCTCTCGCAGGCCTACAGGAAAAACAATCTGAAGAAAGGCGTAAAGAAGGTCAGCAAGGTGACCCAGGAGGACCGGACCAGCCCTATCCAGATGACTAACGGGGGTGACGACCTCCCTACCGGGGTCGGCAGCAAGTACCAACAGAAGAAAGCCAAGAAGCAGGCCAAGAAACAAGCCAAGGTAGCAGGAGACGTCTTCAGAGGAAAGATTAACTTCCTTTCCTTTCCTTGTTTTCACTTCCACACACGTCTTCTTCAAGAAAAGCTTATTTATTTCAAAAGGGTTTTTCATCACAAGTTAATATAATATAAAGACATGTAAGGAATATGTTTGTGGGCCGGCTGTGTCTCAGGAGGTAGAGCCGGCGTCTAATGATCGCAAGGTCGGTATGGAAGCATATAGTAGACTAAATTCAAATGCTAATGCAATATGAGATTGCAATTGCATGTTCCACTTTTGCATGCATTCTTTCAGACAATATTCAAATTCAAATGCAATTCTAATGATTTGCATTTGCATTTTCATGTACCTGATGTGCACATTCACTGTCAATATTAAAATTATAATGCAAAGCCATTTGACATTTAATTTTCAAAGTCATGCGCTGCTTTGTAGCTGACAAAATTCAAAAGTTCATTCTAATGTGAAAATGACTATGCAAACCCAAAATAGCATATTCATTTGCCACTTTTGCCTGCGTTATTTGAGTCAATATTCAAATTGTAATGCAATAATGTGATACGCAATTGCATTTACATGTTCGAGGAAACACATCCGCTTTACAGCTGACAAAATTCAAACTCTATGCAATTCTCATGTTCTACCGGCCTGTCAGTCATTCTCTGGGGGCAGGACAATGTTTAACGCGCCGACCGGAAATATATCTCATATTGCATTAGCATTTGAATTTAGTCTACTATATGCTTCCATAGGTCGGTAGATCGGCGGTTTGAACCCCAGCAGTTTGAACATGTCTAGGTGTCCTTGGGCAAGACACTGAACCCCAAATTGCTCCCAGTGAGCGGGCCGGCGCCTTGCATGGTAGCTTGCCGCCATTGGTGTGTGAATGTGTGTGTGAATGGGTGAATGAGAGGCCATTGTAAAGCACTTTGGAATAAGGCGCTATATAAGTCAGTCTGTTTACCATGTATATGTTTGTCTCCTGTACGCATGAAATCACCCAGAATCAAAGAAGGCAGCAGAAGATGGATGGCAAAGTCACCCTGGACAGTCTGACACCCGAGGACACGGCAGAGGGGCTAGAGGCAGACGGGTCAGACTCTGGGGACGAGGCGGAACACGGAACCACCCCAGGAGAGGAACCCGCCAGTCAGACTGAACCAGCAGAGTCTGGTGTCTCAGAGCAGGACCAAGACAAGCATGACATCACTCAGCAGAACGGAGGAGAAGAAGAAGGAGAAGAGGAGGAGGAGGGAGAAGAGAAGGAGGAGGAGGGAGGAGAGAAGAAGGAAGAGGGAGAAGAGAAGGAGGAGGGAGAAGAGAAGGAGGAGGGAGAAGAGAAGAAGGAGGAGGGAGAAGAGAAGAAGGAGGAGGGAGAAAAGAAGGAGAAGGGAGAAGAGAAGGAGGAGGGTTCAGCGGTGGTTAGCAACCATTTCACTGCCTTGACAGAGCACCAGACCACTGAGGAGGAGGAGGGTGTTCTAGAAGAGGATGAGAAGGTGGACCAGAGAGACGCAGAGAACGGTGAAGTCTGCCCGTCGACTGAGGAGGGAGACTCGTTGGCAGAAGACTTGGATAAGCTGGCCTTGAACGAGGCCTTCATCGGCTCCGAGAGCTTTGACCAGGACATGGAGGAGGGTGAGGTTCCTGAGGAGCCCAGGCAGTACACGGTGGTGGACCAGGACCCGGCGGTGGCCTTTCACACCCTGGCCACCAGGATCACCCCGGAGAAGCTGGAGTGTTCTGTGCAGTCCTGCCTATTCCAGTTCAGTGAGGTGGAGAACCTGACCCAGAACAACAGTCTGCTGTGTGTCCGCTGCACCAAGCAGCAGCCTGGCGCCAAGGCTACAGAAGGTATGACGTTTAAATAATAATAATAATAATAATAATAATAATAATACTTCATTGTTTTTATATAGCGCTTTTCCGGGGCTCAAAGACGCTGACAATATGGGAAAAACAGAAAACACAGAAACAACAAGCAACAGATAACATGAGCACATAGAACACAGAGTTAACAACAGGTAACATGACACATGGAACACAGAGTTAACAACAGATAACATGACACATAGAACAGAGTTAACAACAGATAACATGAGACACATAGAACACAGAGTTAACAACAGATAACATGAACACATAGAACACAGAGTTAACAACAGATAACATGAGACACATAGAACACAGAGTTAACAACAGATAACATGAGCACATAGAACACAGAGTTAACAACAGATAACATGAGCACATAGAACACAGAGTTAACAACAGATAACATGACACATAGAACACAGAGTTAACGAACAGGCACAGGGAACAATTAGCACAGCAATGTCCAGGGGAGAGGGGGGTGGCACGGTTAGGGGAGATGGTTAGGGGTAGGGGAGGTTGTATGCGTGGGAGAACAGGTAGGTTTTGAGGTGGGATTTAAAACTGGAGAGTCTCTGAGTGGCTGGGGGAGAGAGTTCCAGAGGCGGGGTGCAGAACTGCTTTCATCTCATTGATCTCAGACAAAAATAAGTTCTGTTTTTGCCTATTTCCATAAATGTGTAAGTTGTGTTTGTGTTTGTGTCTAGGCTCCAGGAAGAGCGTGTACACTGACGCCCTGAAGCAGATCCTGATCACGCTGCCCCCCCCGGTGCTGACGCTCCACCTGAAGAGGTTCCAACAGGCAAGACACTTCAACAAGCTGCTAACACTTATAATATATATATAATAATAATATACTTTATCAGTTAGCTGCCAGTCAAACTGTTGTTGGTCTCTTACTTTACTGCTTACAGAACCTACTGTACCTGAGACATCTGGGGGGTATTACATCAACATCACTAAAGGAAGATCCAGGCTTATTTTGATACGTTTCATGGGATTAATCAAAATAAGCCTGGGTTGTGTAATGGAACGGTAATGGAACACCCCCCAGGTCATGTTTCTCTTGACGGCAATCTGTTGTTGTCAAGAACATTTGCAGGAATATCGCTTGATAGTCATATAATCACACTTTCTAGACAGACGTTGACCATGAAGGAGTGTGAACAGGGGGGTATTGATCCAGGGGGGTATTCCATCAACGTTGCTAAAGGAAAATCCAGGCTTATTTTGATAAGTCCCGCAAGACCTCAAAGTAAGGCTGGATTTTTGCATAAATCTCGTGGGATTTATCAGAATAAGCCTGGGTTGTCCTTTAGCGACGTTGATGGAATACCCCCCTGGATCAGTTAGTAACCTTGTTGTCCCATCATGCCCCTGTCTCCCTCCAGGTGGGCTACAGCCTGTGTAAGGTGAACAGACACGTCTGCTTCCCTCAGGTCCTGGACCTCGCGCCCTTCTGCTCCGTCAGCTGCAAGGTAAACCAACGCACATGAACCCAAACACAACCACAACGCACATGAACCCAAACACAACCCTAACCCTAACACAAACACAACCCCAAGGTAAACCAACGCACATGAACCCAAACACAACCCCAAGGTAAACCAATGCACAGGCTAATCATTAACCACCTCAGAAATAACAAAACTAGGGGCGCTTAGGTGGCGTAGTGGGTTAAGCGTCGACCATGTAACCGATTCCAGCCGTGGACATATCCTGAATGTCACCCCTCCTCTCTCTCACCCATCCTTCTTGTCAAAATCTCTACTGTTTCTCTCATTAAAAGGAAAAATATAAGTGGGACTGCCCCACTCAGAAGAAAAAAAACTACAAATACCGTAACTAAATAAATAACCAAACTAGCAGCTTTTGGAAACAGTATTAGTTTGTTGTGTCAGTTGTTACGATAGTGTTCCTAACTGATGCTAACATGGGTCTGTGTTCCTAACTGATGCTAACATGGATCTGTGTTCCTAGCTGCTGATGCTAACATGGGTCTGTGTTCCTAGCTGATGCTAACATGGGTCTGTGTTTCTAGCTGATGCTAACATGGACCTGTGTTCCTAGCTGATGCTAACATGGACCTGTGTTCCTAGCTGATGCTAACATGGACCTGTGTTCCTAGCTGCTGATGCTAACTGAATCTGTGTTCCTAGCTGATGCTAACATGCTAACGTGGGTCTGTGTTCCTAGCTGATCCTAACATGCTAACGTGGGTCTGTGTTCCTAGCTGATGCTAACATGCTAACATGGGTCTGTGTTCCTAGCTGATGCTAACATGCTAACATGGGTCTGTGTGTGTTCAGGATGTAGCGGAGGGAGAGACGCAGGTGTTGTATTCTCTCTACGGCATCGTGGAGCACAGCGGCACCATGAGGTCAGGACATTACACTGCCTACGTCAAGACACGCCCCCACTGCCCCGTCTACCAACATGGAGGAACGCCCCCAGGTGTGTTATCTGTCTTGTCTTGTTCATAACAATGACTGATGGATGGGGCTTATAAGTAATGACTCATAGAGACCTGACATGCAGTTGACTATCACTTTACTGAACTGACTCTTAAGCCGAATAATTTTACTCTTGCGTACTTGGGGATGTAATATGATGAATTATATTGATGAATTATATGAAAGTATATTATATGATAATGAGCTGCAACGTTTGCAGGAAAAGTGCTATATAACGTCTTTGAGCCCTGGAAAAGCGCTATATAAATACAATGAATTATTATAGAAATAAAAGTTATTAGTTATTATTAATAAAAGTGATTTTGATTCTGAGAATCAAAAGAGAGAAGTCCAGTTACAGCAGAGTTCTGTGTCCAGTAATGGCAGACTTTTAAGAACAACGATAGTTATGGAGATAGACTCCAGTTCTATGAGTGGAGCCATAGGGGAGCTCTGCTCCTATTGGTTTACCCGCTACCTAAAGTAGCCAATGACTGAATTTTTCAATGCCTGCGCCCGCCTGGGGTGCTATATAAAGGGGCGTACTTCGCTCCATCATTCTCCCAAACATACAAAACAGCCGGGTTTGAACGAGTCGAAGTGGGCCAGCAGCCCTATGGGGCTCCGCTCCACTCATAGAACTGGAGTCTATCTCCATAACTATCGTTCTATATCGTGGAGCTCCGCCCCATAGGGGAGCTCTGCTCCTATTGGTTTAGGCGGAGCGAGCGAGGCCAAATGTACCCCCACTGAGACTATTAATCCGAAAACAATCTCAGCGGCACCCGGAGCTGACCACTGATGTTGGTTCAAGACAACCTTAAAAAGTTGGCCCAACCCACACCGAGTCTGCTCCACTGATCTAGCCCTTACGTGAGCACGCAGGGTTGTAGATCTAACGGAACATGTCCTGGAGGAGGGTCCCCTCCCCAGGCACATCCGTAATCATCCTGACAGCACTTGAATAGCATCCCCAACCAGGGTAATCCAAGTGCCATCCCCACTACATCAGTCCTCAGCAAACTGAGGACAGAATGAGAAAAGGATGAGGAAGAAATATCACTTACCTAACCCTTACGTTGGGTTGTTGATCTAACAGACATGTCCTGGAGGAGGGTCCCCTCCCCAGGCACATCCGTATTCATCCTGACAGCACTTGAATAGAATCCCCATGACCAGGGTAATCCAAGTGCCCTTCCCACAACATCAGTCATCAGCAAAACTGAGGACAGAATGAGAAAGGATTGAGGAAGAATATCACTGACCTAACCCTTACGTGAGCACGTAGGGTTGTTGATCTAACGGAACATGTCCTGGAGGAGGGTCCCTTCCCCAGGCACATCCGTATTCATCCTGACAGCACTTGAATAGAATCCCATGACCAGGGTAATCCAAGTGCCTTCCCCACTACATCAGTCATCAGCAAAACTGAGGACAGAATGAGAAAAGGATGAGGAAGAAATATCTTTCAAGTAATACCGTATAAAAAGTGATGGCGACGACCAAGACGCCGCCACACATATCTCCTCCACTCCCACTCCCCTGAGAATGGCCACTGATGTGGCCATGCCCCTGGTGGAATGAGCCCGAATGCCAGTCGGCACGGGCTGCCCCTTCGATTCGTATGCGAGGCTAATAGCCTCGCAAATCCAAAGGGACAGCCTCTGCTTCGAGAGTGGTGTCCCGGCTTTCTGTCCGCCATAGCAGATCAGAAGCCGGGGAGAAGATCTCAGTCCTGCCGTGCGCTTCACATATTGTGCCAACGCGCGCACCGGACAATACAATGTAAAACGCCTCTCCCTCTCTCCGTCGTGAGGAGGAGGAAAAAAAGGCGCTCAGAGCACAGCTCTGAACCCTAAACCCACGATTAACCGTAGCGATAAAGGCCGGGTTAGGGCGTAATACAGCTTTTGTTTCGTCATCAGAAATGATCAAACAATCTGCCTGTGACGAGAGAGCGCACAAATCACTCACTCGCTCAGCCGTAGTCAAGGCGAGGAGTAGACTCGTCTTGAGAGACAATAAAACGCAACGACACAGTGACAATGGGTTCGAATGGGGGCACGCACAGCGCCTCTAGCACAATCGACAGGTCCCATTTTGGCATTAGAGTCCTATGAGGGCGTCTAAGCCTACACACTCCAGTCAAAAAACGCTTAACCAGCGAATGACTGAAAAACCAGTGTCGTTGTCGCAAAACCCTCATGACAAGCTGAGATGGCAGCCGCGTAAACTTTAATAGTTCCCGCCGCCAATCCCTTGTCAACAGCGACTGTAAGAAGCACAAGAACGTTTCGACCCGACAAAAGACAGGGTCAACGTCCTGTCCCTCACACCACTGTGTAAAACTCGCCAGCGCGCCGCATATCCCTTTGCAGTGGATTGCGCGCGCGCACTCTGAATGGTCTGAATGACCGCGTCTGTCAGACCCCTGCGTTCTAACAATCCCTCTCAGTAACCAGGCCATGAGGGGCCCCCCCTCATAGGCGGCCCCTTCACCAAGCCTCCGGCTTGAGAGAGTGCATCTTGTCGATGAGGTATGGGCCATGGGCCCTCTACCAACATCTCCATCAGTTCCGGAAACCACGGGGCTCCGGGACGGTCCGGGGCTACAAGAATTAACTCTAGCCTCTCTGACCTCACTCGTGCCAACAGTGGGAGGATAGATGTCAGGGGTGGGAACGCGTATAACAGGACCCTCGGCCATGGGTGGTGTGCGAATGTATCGACTCCCAATGGCGGGTTGTCCTGTTCGCGCAGGGAGAACCAAAGGCCAGGGCTCTACGCTAACCTTTTTCACTAGGAGCACATGTGCTCCTAAATGAAAAATGTTAGGGGCACACAAAGAAATTTAGGAGCACAGTGAAAAATGTAATTATAACACGTTTTTATTAGTGATTTTGCCATTTTTGCACCAAAATCACACATTGGCCCATGCCTACAGCCCTACTAGACGCAGAGTTGATGGCATTGTATTATGGTAACTAGCTGTGTCAAGTTCTCCTGGTTAGCAGCATGTTCATTCATTCATCCATGTCATGCCTGTCAGCTAGCAGCTAGCAGCCCAGCCAGGCTTTAGGGCTAGGTCTGTCAGCTAGCAGCCCAGCCAGGCCATGCAGAGGTCTGTCTCCATGCTGCCCACCTCCCTGCTGCTGGGTCAGGCTACATCAGTCACACACGGTGGCCAGACAACTCCACATCTAGGGGTATTAAACTACCCCACATCCAGATGACCAGTCCCCAGCCCCATGCTGCCCGGGGTGGTGACATGTGGAGGTGGCCAGCCCAGCACGGTGCCTCTGCGGCGGCTAGCTGTTAGCACACCACCATCCCCGGGGGTCCCACCTCTCTGCCACACTCAAGTACAACATGTTGCATGTTCATGCCATTAGGCAACTTGCTTCCTAGGGTTTCCTAGGATTAGAGATGCATTTGGACTTCTGGAGTACCTCCACTACTTTCAATGGGTTCTGAAGGTCTGAGAGCTTTCTACTTTCTACCCTGGGTAGTTAACCCTGGTTGTAACCTTGGGTTCAAATCTGGAGTGTGTGGGACCAAATCTGTAGATGTGGTGAGCTAATGAAGCTAATGAAGCTTGAGATGAGAAAAGGGCGCTTGTCTCTTTAAGGCCCAAAAGGGAGTTAGCGATTAGCGATGTTAGCTTAGCACCAGTTTAACAGAAGTAACTTCACTTTTAACATGACTTCCCGTTGTCGTAGCGGGCTGGCTGACGGCTTAAAATGTGGCCACACGGTTCGCGCAGATTTATTTTTAGAATTAAAAAATAAAATAAAATAAAAAACTGTACTCGCACGTGTGCTCGTGAATTTATTTCTCTAGTCGCACAGATGTATTTTTAGTCGCAAATGCGAGTGAAATGGTCGCACTGTAGAGCCCTGAAGGCGACACTGCGCATTCGTCCGTGACGCAAGCAGAACCACTTCTGCCTGCCCGAACCGTGCCCAAATCAGCGACACAATGGAGGGTGCTAACCTCCAGTCGTCGTCCCTCGGGCCTCTCCGTGATAACAGATCTGCTCCTTCGTTGAGCAGACCTGGAATGTGGAGAGCTTTCAGCGAACTCAGGCGACTCCGCGCGCGGGTCTCTCCAGTAGCTCAGGTCGGTTTTGACCGATCTCTGTATTACAATCAACTTGCGACGGCGTCTCACTGGAACCCGTCGCAGTCGTGCGAACCGCCTCTGCAGTCTGCGCATGTGTAACAGGCCTAAGGGGACCACTACATGGGCTGCAGACATCAGTCATAGTAAGGACATCCTTGACAGAGCGGTGATTGTATTTGTCACTCGACACACCCGGAGAGCTGACGTCAGTGTCGCTCTCTGTGGTGCCGATAAACTGGCCCTCATCTCGGCAGTATCCAACTGAATGCCTAGATAGGAAAACTGTTGAGCCGGCCACGGAGCACTCTCTGTCCAGTTTACAGCTAACCCCAGCTGAGTGAGGTGCTGCACCAGTGAGGTTGCGTCTCGAATGGCTCGATTTGGGCATTGGGCCAAGACCAGTAGGTCGTCGAGATATGCTAATATAAGTATCTCGTTTCGCCTCAGTGGTTCGAGTGCTGTCTGCACGCATTTGGAGAAAAAACGAGGAGCAAGCGCGTACCCGAAGGGCAGGCGCGTGTACTCGTAAACCTTCCCTTGGAAAGCAAAACGTAGGAATTTCCTGTGCCACTCTGTGATTGGCACACGAAATACGCGACCCTCAGGTATCTACGAAAGGGGCGTTTCGCCACTCTCTCGTTGAGGACCCTGAAATCTAGTATGGGTCTCATGTCTCCCGAATTCTTTGGGACAAGGAAATACGGGGAGTACCATCTCATGTCCCACTGGTCCCTCGGAACCAATGTCACTGCGCCCTTTGTTAGGAGATTCGTAATCTCCTCCCGGAGCGCACGTGTCTTTATCGGGCAGGACAAAAAACAGTCTCTCTCACGCCCCTGAAGGGCGGAGGAGGCTGAATGAACTGTAGTGCATATCCCCTCCTCAATGTCCTGTCTAGCCAGCCCGACAGAATACCTGTCTCTTCTAGTCATTCTGCATAACGCAACGACAGCGGCTGGGCCGTCTGTTGTGGTGCAGTCGACAGAAAAAGCTTGAATTTCTGTATGACCCCAGCCGCCGCTGCCCACCGAGGAGGTGGCACAGCCCAAGGTGGGGTCATTTCGAAAAGGGATCGGCTGCCGTCTGTAAAGAGTGTTTGTTATGTGTAACAATGCTCTTTATTGACGCAGGTTTATTATGCCTGATAATCAAAGAACCGGCCGCACGCTCATGAGCTGGGCCAGGTCTTGATAGACATGGAGGGGTTTTTGATGTAAATAACGGTCCCTCTATACGGCTACAGACAGGGGTGTTTAACCCGCCTCGTGTCGTGATAGGGGTAAGTCCGCTAGGCAGAGAGCTGGCCACACGCCGGTAAGCTGGGCTAGTCTCCGCTTTGTTTCTAACCGGTAGCGATTCGACCACACTCTGACAAGGCAGGTGGGTCTCCGCTCTGGTAGATACCATGGAAAAACCCTCCTTAGGGATTTACCGTCTGACTTACCGTCTGTAAAGAGTGTTTGTTATGTGTAACAATGCTCTTTATTGACGCAGGTTTATTATGCCTGATAATCAAAGAACCGGCCGCACGCTCATGAGCTGGGCCAGGTCTTGATAGACATGGAGGGTTTTTTGATGTAAATAACGCCTCGTGTCGTGATAGGGGTAAGTCCGCTAGGCAGAGAGCTGGCCACACGCCGGTAAGCTGGGCTAGTCTCCGCTTTGTTTCTAACCGGTAGCGATTCGACCACACTCTGACAAGGCAGGTGGGTCTCCGCTCTGGTAGATACCATGGAAAATCCTCCTTAGGGATTTACCGTCTGACTTACCGTCTGTAAAGAGTGTTTGTTATGTGTAACAATGCTCTTTATTGACGCAGGTTTATTATGCCTGATAATCAAAGAACCGGCCGCACGCTCATGAGCTGGGCCAGGTCTTGATAGACATGGAGGGGTTTTTGATGTAAATAACGCCTCGTGTCGTGATATCAGTAAGTCCGCTAGGCAGAGAGCTGGCCACACGCCGGTAAGCTGGGCTAGTCTCCGCTTTGTTTCTAACCGGTAGCGATTCGACCACACTCTGACAAGGCAGGTGGGTCTCCGCTCTGGTAGATACCATGGAAAATCCTCCTTAGGGATGGTTTGCCGTCTGTAAAGAGTGTTTGTTTTGAGTAACAATGCCCTTTATCGACGTAGGTTTATTATGCCTGATAACCAAAAAACCGGCCGCACGCTCATGAGCTGGGCCAGGTCTTGATAGACATGGAGGAGTTTTTGATGTAAATAACGGTCCCTCCATACGGCTACAGACAGGGGTGTTTAACCCCCTTTGTGTCGTGATAGGGGTTAGTCCGCTAGGCAGAGAGCTGGCCACACGCTGGTAAGCTGGGCTAGTCTCCGCTTTGTTTCTAACCGGTAGCGATTGGACCACGCCCTGACAAGGCAGGCGGGTCTCCGCTCTGGTAGATAACATGGGAAAATCACCTTTACTGAAAAAGTAAGGTGGGGATTTTCCTTCCTTTGCCTCTTTATGAGGTAACAGCCATGAAGAGGAAACCGGTGGTGGGGTCATTACCGACCCCTCCGCCAGTGAAACCGGGTCACGCTGCCGTGGGGGGCCGTAGCGGGCCCTCCCAGTGGTCAGCGGCGGTGGCTGGGGATGCCGAGTGGGGCATGGCTCCGTCGGTAGAGGTGGAGCCAGTGCCGCATCACGCCGAAAACTCCGTTTCGCAGCCGTTGACGGCCTAGTCGTCACCACGGCGGAAGAAGAAGAGGTGGACCAGGTACATCGTCGCGGCACTGAGCTTGCTCAGAAGCACCGCCTCCGCTGCAGACAGACCGTTGGGTCGGTCTGTGGTGATTTTCGCAATGGCGGCGTTAAACACGGCGATGTTATTCGCCGCCGCCTGCGCACCGAGCTCATCAGAGCTTTCTGATTCTGACACCGGCACCGACCACTCAGCTGGGTGAGGGCGGCGTGATGTCAGGGCCGGCTGAGCGGGCGGGACCATCCCTACTTGGGGAGGTGCCTGCCCAGAACGCCGCTCTGGGGCCTGTCCGGACGCATCATCGGCAGAGCTATTCGAGTCGGATAGCATCCCCGAGATAGCGCCCGCCAGGGGAACGCTCTCCTTGAACCAGGCCATCCCCTTTCGCCTTTCCGCGACGGAAAGGAGGTGGAAGGGGAGGCAGCTGGGGGAGGCGACCAACGCCGCCTCGGCATGTTCGGGGCCGAGGCAGACGTGGCAGAAGTCGTGCATGTCCTCCGCTGCTAGGAAATCGCAGCGGCAGGTGTCCCGGAGGAACTTCTTCGTGGTCGGCGGCGGACGATCCATCGCTGAAGGGAAAAGTCTCCTCCGCTGAAAAGTGTCCTCCGCTGCTTGGAAGTCGCAGCGGCAGGCGTCCCGGAGGAACTTCTCCATAGGCGGCGGACGATCCATATCTTGAAGGGAAAAGTCTGGCGGGTTCTCCAGTCTTAGTAGTCGTCCTTCTCAGTCTTCAGATATAAACCCGTGCTGAACTTTTTTGGGAGAATGATGGAGCGAAGTACGCCCCTTTATATAGCACCCCAGGCGGGCGCTGGCATTGAAAAATTCAGTCATTGGCTACTTTAGGAAGCGGGTAAACCAATAGGAGCAGAGCTCCACGATATAGAACAGGTCCTGTTTATACTGATTGAATACATCCACACTAATGGCGCTTTTCCACTACAGGGCCAGCCCGGGTCAGCACGGCTCGCTTCGGCACGCTTTTGAACAGTTCTGGGTACGAGACGTTTTCCACTATACAGGAACGACCCGGGACTGTAGGTCGAGTTACGTGTCATAAGATTCCCCCCGCTATACAGATCAGCGGGGGGAAATGCGATAAGAATTATGTCAAAATGCAGCCCTATCGTGCACAGATCAGCCTTACAACATGTAACGTTAAGTGCCTGTTACTTGCCGCTTTCAGTTCTAGTAGACTAGTTTAGATCTCGCAACCAGGGAAATGCTGAAAAATGTGTTAAAGCCCAGATTCTATTTTTATTTCTCCTGACACGTTGAGCACTGTGCTTTTTTTGTTGGTGAACTACCGTAATAAGCCTAAAAAAGTTCAACTGTTCAAAAAGTGCAACTTCTCTGCTTTCAGAAACTGTTTGAATTTTTTAGATTGGGCATATAGTTCATAATTACGGTAGTTTGAAGGTAAAATCCTTTCTTTCTCCGGTTTCGGAGCAAGACGCGAATCTATCGGAATTAGGCAAATACATGCTCACATCCAGTCATCCGCTCACTGCTCTCCATCAAAAATGGCACATCCATCATTACATATTAACAACTGCTCTGATTAGATTGCTTAGATTGTTTAATACATCAACGGGGGGAAAAGCGAGATGAACTCGCGAGTATCATGCTTCCTCCATTGAACGGAAAGTCCTATCCATTCCATTCAAAGTGTTTTAGCTTTCCCCCTTTCCACTGGTAATAAGGAATTGGCAAGAATAGATCGATATAAATAGATCAACATAATGCAGCACTATCATGCACAGATCAGCCTTAAAACATGTAACGTTAGATATTTAACGGAGCGATGTATTTCTACGGAAAGGCTGACTGACGCGGGGCTCATACAATCTCCGCGATGGTTATAGATACGAGTGCTCCGGTGTCTTGCTGGTAGTCAAATATATTTATTTATATATACAGCATATGGATGTTACGTGCCTGTTACCTGCCGCTTTCAGTTCTAATAGTTTAGATCTCGCAACCAGGGAAACGCCTTAAAGGGAGCAAGACGCGAATCAACCGGCATTTGACTGCCACTGGACTGAGGAACAGCATAGGCACAGCACATCGCCATAATAGCGATTTTTTTTGTTATGCTTGTTGTAAATAAAAGTTCTATGATGCATTGAAATTACATTAAACTAAGATAATACCATGGTTATCATAATTTTCCTAATCTTTATTAATACGTTATTACAGAAACAGTAAGTGACATTTTCCGAGAGCGAAATCTGTTGTGGTATTTAAAGATGGCGGTTAGCGAAGAAATCTATGAACATGGGATGACGATTTCCATTGACCAATCAACGGTGTGCAGCGTCACACGTCACACGCAGCCTGGCAAAAAAGTACCTTTGGTACCTTTCGCTACCCATCCCGAACAATAACTATTTTACCGTGCCGTGCCGTGCCGTGCTGACACAGGCCGCTCAATGGAAAAGCGCCAAAGAACAGGGCTGACCCGGGTCGACCTGGGCTGGCCCTGTAGTGGAAAAGCACCATAACATCTCTTCTTCTGGTCTTCCTGTTGTAGAAGCAGAGCCGTCTAAGGGCTCCTGGTTCCATGTGAGTGACAGCAGCGTGCAGCCCGCCACAGAGAGCCAGGTGCAGAGCTCCAAGGCCTACCTCCTGTTCTACGAGAGGATCTCCTAGTCTGTCTCCCGCCCCCAGGGAGCCCAGCCAGCCTGCCTGCCTGCCTGCCTGCCTCAATAAACCTGACAGAGTGTGTGTGGCGGGTCTCTGTACACAACGTTGTAATGAAACCAGGACTTGTAGTAATTCAGGTGTTGATCAGAGTGGAATACAGTAAAACAGGAAAACAGAGTACAGCAAAACAGAGGAAATTGTTTACAACATGATAATGTAACAACATCCCGGGCGATTCTAATCATCACATGGAAATGTTTTGGAGTATGATATTGTGAAGGAATGTTAACAGCAATCATGAAACAATGAATATTATGAAAGAATGCTACTATTGTTTACTGTGTGTGTTTGACTGCGATGTTGGAGATGATGGCATGCACAAGTCAATCTGCTGCTGTTGAACAAACGAACACACCAGACTCTACAGTGTGGGTTGTTCATTAATCTTCCCGTCGGTTTGTACACACGGCAAATGTTGCCCAGACCATTTTTTAAGCGGTCCATATAGACTGAGGTGGAAAGAGGAATTATTTGTATGAAATATTTATTTTTTTCTGTACATTGTATCTAGGTTAGATGCTGAATTAAAAACCGCAAATACAGGAAACTGAGATACTTGATTGTGTTGTGCACAATAGATAATCCAGAGTGAAACAGAGAGATCTGGCTCTTGGATAAATGATGAATCCATTGATTGGATACGTTAATAATACAATAATACAATAACTTAGCCCTAACAAGTTCCCCAGCTCAGATGGGACGACCAGGCATGCGTGGTTATGTCTGGAAACACTTCCTGGTCCAGGAGTGGACTGGTCACATGACTCAGCCTTACTAGGGGAATGTGAAGGTTCCTGTCAGCGAACACGTCGGACTTTTCTCATGACTGACGTCTCTCTCCTCACCGTGACATGACAGGTTAGTGGTGATCATGTTCTGCTGGACAGAGATGTTATTAGATATGTTATTAGCATGGTAAATGGTTTATAAATGGTTTGATGCGCCAGAGGGTTGGTGAGATGTTCTCAGTGTTACGAGACAACGTATGTTGTTACATCGCGAGTGTATCTGTTGATAAACAAACGAAAAAAAGTGTATGCATGTTTTGTAAACAGATCATAGTGGTGGAATGTGTTTATTATAAACATGTGGAGAAACAAGAACACGAGATTCACGTTTTGGAAACAGGCAAGTTTACTGAGACAACAAACACCTCCGTCACTTCTGGCTTAAGCATGAGTCAGCATTTCCTGCTGCGTGTGTGTGTGTGCGTTGCAGCGGTGTACACCCCCCCCCCCCCCCAAAAAAAACAAAAAAAAATAAAAAGTAGCATGAGTTCTCCCAGCCCTTGAACCTAAAGGGGATTACATAAAAGGTTTGTATATGTATGTTAATGGGGATTAAATAAAAGGTTTGTATGTGGGTCGACTATTATGCTCTTAATGTCTCTGGGATCCCCAAAACATGAAACACGTCACTGAAGGTTTTTGCTGAAAATACCACAGAGGAAGACATTCTAGCATGCCTCTGTTTCGGTCCCTTTGTGAGAGAAAAACCATGGTATTTCTGCACACAATGCAGTAGTGTTAATGTGTTTTATTATATGATTATTTCTATTGTACATATATTGTTATGGCTTGCATTCCCCCATGAGTGTTTTATGATATATTGTCAGATAACTAAACATCCGTCACCATAGTTAGAAGCCCGTTTACAACATTGTGATCAAAGACAGAGTATTGTGAAGGGCTGGTACACGATGACAACACATGTTCTTACAATGTTGTAGGTTTCTTTGTACCATTAGGCTTCTGTAACTCAGTAGAAATGTAAAACTGGCCCCGCGGTGGTGTAGCGGTCTACGCACTGGCCGCTAGTGCATGCTGCCCACCGGGGCCAGGGTTATCCCGGCTCGCCAGATCCAGATAATGGCCGAGGCACACGGGAAGCGGCATATTGGCCGGCCGCTTCCGAGGGGGGGTATAGGAGTATTTCTGGACTAGGATCCGTCGCGCAACACCGCCCCCTGGGGTGCCGGAATAACGGTACTGGGCTCGAGTCAGCCTAGTCTGCCTGGCGCCCTCCTCTGGGACTGCCGGCCACGGGGTCGGGCGGCGGATCCAATGCAATAGGCAGGGGATAATTGGATGCTAAGTTGGGTTGAATTGGCTACCAAATTGGGTGAAAAAGGGATAAAATCTGAAAAACAAATAAAATAAAAAAAAAAGAAATGTAAAACTGGCTTTGAAGGAAGGAATTATCCTTTGTCTGTCTGTTCCATCATCACTTTGTGTTCCTTGTGTTGCTTCTTGTCTTAAATAACTTGTTTGAAATAGATCACAAGTAAAACTTCTGAATTCTAAGACTATTTATTAAACAAAATAACGGTTTACAGAGTTACAGAAAAAGTTGGGATGAGCTGAGAGGCTGTGAGAGGACAAGAGGCCGAGGCTGGGGGATGTCCACACCCTTCTACCTTCTGGTCTGCACAGCTCAAACAACGGTCCTATCACTTTACTTAGAGATGATCAAGGGGGGGGAAAGGGGTCAGTCCCCAGTCAGGTTCCATTTTGAAATGACCTTATGGCCTTTTAAGAACAAAGGACCGTAAAACCCCCCCAGCCAGGAGAATCTTACAGAACTATGCAGAGTCAAAAGGCAAATAATACAGGCCCATACTATACAATTCATGCATGTGTGTGTGTTAAAATATACCACACTTGTTGTCTCTCTCTCTGTCCTCAGCAGCGTCTCTCTCTCTGTCCTCAGCAGCGTGTCTCTCTGTCCTCAGCAGCGTCTCTCTCTCTGTCCTCAGCAGCGTGTGGAGCAGCACCATGCCTCTCCAGAGCCCCCGTACCTCCGTCTTCACCTTCCAGTCGGCGGGTCACAGCTCCCAGGTGCTGCGCAGCCTGAACCAGCAGCGGCAGGCGGACCGGCTGTGTGACGTGACAGTGGTGGTGGAGGACAGCAGCTTCAGGGCCCACAGCGCCGTGCTCGCCTCCGTCAGCGACTACTTCCACAGCCGGGTCAGCAACCACACCACACACAGCCTGGTCATCACGCTGCCTCAGGAGGTCAGTATCATATATATCTAACCCTAATCCAGAGATGTCACGCTGGTGTTATGTTACTTTTTACATTATTATTAATCCTTCCATCCTATATTTAACACTAGAACAGCCATGAAGTTGTGATTAAAGATTTTTTTTATATCTAGGCCATTAACTTAGTGGCCACTCTAAAATCGGCAGTCTTTGCACTCGATCAAATTTCAGGACCCTCCTTTCATGACTTTTCCTAGATATGTGCGTTCTACCACCCAGTATCCTTACATGTTCTAAATCACATCAGGATAAGCTAGTATGAAGCTATTTTGCCGTTTTTCTGTGTAGGAGGCAGACTAATTTACAAGCAGCCAACTAGTGGTCGTTGTGTGTAAATAGCAGCTTGAGCATTGTAAAGAGGCTCTTTTAGTAAGTAAAAAGGCACGGCTGTTCTAGTGTTAAAGCAATATCACACTCAAGGTCGTGCTGTTATACTGAATATCAGCACGGCTGTGATTGGGTCGTAGGTACGAGGCCGCAGGTATATTCAGTATAACAGCACAACCTCCAGTGTGATATTGCTTTTATACAACAGTTCTACAGCACCATTTATTAGTTAACAGTAATAAGCGACAACAGATTATGATTTGTTTGTTTATTTAATCATTTATTTTGGCTCCGTCAACAAAAAATTGTTCTGCAACTGGACTGTTGCCTAGTAACCTGAACACAAAGATCTGCAGGCTAGCTACTTTGTATTAACGGTCATTTGGGAGTGATACTCATAGTTAAAAGTCCCAGTGCTGTTATACTGTATATCAGCACTCATGGAATGCCTCTTGTCCAATCAAATTACTTGGTCGTAACTAACTGTTGTATATCAGAGATATCACACTGGTTTTCAGTTACTTTTTAAATGATTATTAATCGTTTATATTATATTATATTATATTATATCCTTTTAAGGCCTAATGCTACTGCTTGGTAGTTTGTTTCATTGTGTCCTGACTGGTGTTCATGTTGTTGATAGGATGGCGTCTGTCATGTGACTTTATTATCAAATAGAATCAATTACAGCAAATGTTTTTTTATTTTTTATTAATCCTTTATTTAACCAGGGTAGTCATATTGAGACAGTAGCTGTCATGCCAAAACCTGGCACTGCCAAATCCTGGCAGGGCCATCAACGGCCTGAACGTTCGACGTGCGTTCCAGACTAGTGCCAAAATCTGACCGCCTGTGACGTCATTCTACTGCGCTGTGTTTACTACCACAGCAGATTAATGTGTGTATCTTAAACTGCGAAGACAAATGTAATCTTCTTGCACTTGAATAGCATTAAGGTTGATGCAGGCTCACTAGTCAGCTATATAATATATAACATTTTATATGAAAACACCTGCTAGCATGCTAATTTCACACGTAATTCGCTCCGCTAACGTAGTACGGAGTTACCACATCGCAGTGATAACTATAATTCCATAACTGCATACTACTACGGAGCACACACACACGCACAGAGGAAAACAGTTGGCTAGTTAAATCACATCACAGTGATAAATATAATTCCATAACTGCATACTACTACGGAGCACACACACACACACACACACGGAGGAAATCGCGCAATCAGCAGGAAGAGAGCGCGGAGAGCACCTCGGGTTGGGAGAGCCCTATAAGACCCCGACTATCAAATAAAAGCAGAACGGAATAAACGTTATTAAATACAACGTTATAAAATGCAAGTGTGCACAGCACACACACACACACACACACACACACACACAGAGGAAATCGCGCAATCAGCAGGGAGAGAGCCCGGAGCGCACCCACGTCTCGGGCGGAGACCTTGGTAAAATCATATCACCCTGTCCAATACAATGTTGGCAATATTCTCTATTGGTTAAGTGCTCCCGGTTTCAATGGTATCATAATGTAATCACGATGAATGACGGTGTGGGCAAGTACACAACCGAACTTCCGTTAATCCCCAACACTGCCGTTAATCCCCATCAATGTATGATATTGATTAGTGAAATACCTATAATGCAGTCAACAAGAGAAAGAAACGGAGGTCTGATCAGCAGATCATTTCTCATAAAGTTGCAAATGCAACTTGAGCCTTAGGGACTAAGCATCCTAAAACCATGCACAGCAATTCAACTTAATTTAAAAATGCGCGTTTCGTTCAAGATCCATTAGAATAGGATATGTACAGTTATGATAAGTACAGTCATATGTAACTTTTGGACTAGTATAGTAGTTGATATTGTAATAAAACGTGGATCCACCCAAATAGGGTGGGAGACCAATGTCAGACGATGAACAAACACACCACGAGTCCACACTGATTCAGAAAACGGAATAAACGTAATATATATACACAACACTTTGAAAATTCATAGGGGGGAATTCATCAGGGGGATAACGTTTGCAAAATAACTGTACAGGTTACAATCAGGTATATAATAATAGTTAGGGAGTAACATATCATTCACAAATTCAACAATAATAGAATAAAGTCAAATAAGTAAAGTAAGTAATAATAATGTAAAGGGGGTAACAGCTGGGGTGTGAAAAGTGGGTCATACGAGGGCAAAGACCGCGAGTCGTCTCGACTTGTGGCAAAAGAAGTGTCAGACCTCTGGAGGGCCCCAACACCTAGCAGTGACTACATCTCCGGTGAATTCACCCCAGAGGAGTTCGCTGCTGCCCTCCAGCATCTAAAGCCAGGGAAAGCTCCGGAGCCTGATTCCATCTGCCCGGAGCTTATTCTCCATGCCGCACCCGCCTTGAAGTCCTAGCTGAGAGCGTTCCTCACTTCCTGTTTGCGCCAACTCAAGATCCCCAAAATCTGGCGAAGAGCCCTAGTTGTTGCGATCCCTAAACCGAATAAGCCTGAAGGGGACCCTAAGAGTTACCGTCCCATCTCTCTGTTATGCATCCCCTTCAAGATCCTCGAGCGTCTCATCTACGCCCGCATCGAACCAATTGTCGACCCGCTGCTCCCACGTGAGCAGGCCGGGTTCCGACGCGGGAGGTCGACCGTAGATCAAGTCACCCTTATGACTCAAGACATCGAGGATTGCTTTTCGGCAAAAAAGAAGGCCGGGGCCGTCTTAAAAGACCTGACGGCTGCCTACGATACCGTATGGCATCGCGGCCTCTCCTGCAAGCTGCTCCGCCTGCTGCCGGACAGGCACATGGTCAGAATGACCATGGAGCTCATCCGTAACCGCAGCTTAACCCTCACCACCGGTCGCGGACAGCTAAGCAGGCTTCGACGCCTTAAGAACGGCATCCCTCAGGGATCGGTCCTGGCCCCCCTCCTCTATAATATCTACACCTATGACCTGCCCAACACACTCTCGCGGAAGTACGCCTACGCAGACGACCTCGCAGTGGTGTACTCTGCTGGAAATTGGCAGTCTGTGGAGGGGATTCTGAGCCAGGACATGCAGACACTAGTGGCATACTTCCGGAAATGGAGATTGAAGCTTAGCGAGGCAAAGACGGTGTCGGCTGCCTTCCACCTTAACAACAGGGAGGCTAAACGTGAGCTTAGAGTACACCTAGATGGAACTCCCCTGCCATGTTCCGCTGAGCCAATCTATCTCGGCGTGACATTGGACAGGACGCTCACGTTTCGCCGACACCTCGAGTCACTGCGCAAGAAGCTAACAGCTCGTGTGGCGTTGATGAGGCGACTGGTTGGCTCGGGCTGGGGCGCCGGCGCAAGGACCTTGCGCACGGCAGCCCTAGTCCTCGTTTATTCAACTAGTGAATACTGCGCCCCAGTATGGTGTCGCAGTGCCCACACCCGCCTCATCGACTCGCCTATAAACGAAGCCTTGCGCATTGTGACAGGATGCCTGCGTCCTACCCCCGTGGACAACCTTCCCATCCTAGCAGGCATCCAGCCCGCAGACCTCCGCCGCATGGGAGCCACAGCACGTCTCGCCTGCCGGGCCGTGGAGCTTAATAACCATCTGCTCCATGATAGGCTCACTATAACAGCGGAGCCCTCCCGGCGTCTCAAGTCGAGACACCCATTTGTGCCTGCCGCACAGGATCTCAGGCAGCAATGCAGAGATCTCAACATCATTGCGGCAGGATGGGCGGATTATATGTGGCGCGCGGAGTGGGAGGCTAACACCTCCAAACTCCGCGACCACATCCCAGTCGCCGGCGCTGAGCCCCTCGGGATGGACTTGCCAAGGCTATCCTGGGTGAGGCTCAATCGTCTCCGGACCGGCGTCGGGCGTTTCCGCTCATCAATGCACAGATGGGGCTTGGCCCCAAATGCGTCGTGCGAGTGTGGCGCAGAGGACCAAACCGCAGACCATATTATCCTGGATTGCCCGGTGTACCACCCACCCAACGGGATGCATGGTCTGTCGGTATTAGATGACGAGACGATGACGTGGCTTCTGGAGGGGTGTCCAGAAATATAGCCCGGGTGAGCCCCTCAACCAGGTCTCGGGGTGGTAAAAGGGTAGCCCCTCGGCCCCGAGCCTGGTGGAGTGGAGAGGAAAAACAACTACCCATACGCCGAAGAAGCTGGGGTGTTAGGGAGTAACATCTGGAGGGTTAGGTAACATCTGGAGGGTTAGGGGGTAACATCTGGAGGGTTAGGTAACATCTGGGGGGTTAGGGGGGAACATCTGGGAGGTTAGGGGGAACATCTGGGAGGTTAGGGGTAACATCTGGAGGGTTGGGGGTAACATCTGGGAGGTTAGGGGGTAACATCTGGGAGGTTAGGGGTAACATCTGGAGGGTTGGGGGTAACATCTGGTAGGTTAGGGGATAACATCTGGAGGGTTGGGGGTAACATCTGGAGGGTTGGTGGGTAACATCTGGGGGGTTAGGTAACATCACACCAATCAGCTCTCCTGTTGAGGTAAGCAATAACCATCTTGTTAGTGTAAACACACAAACAAGCACAGATATGTACAGTCAAAATAACATTTTATGAGTAAATACATTTCTAAATGATCCCTATTCAATGTGTATTCTGTTCCCACTGCGCGTAACCAGGGTGCAACTTCAACAGATAGCGAACACACACTGACACATCAATGAATCCTCAGACGCTGGAGTAAAGTTCAGTTCTTTACTAAATCCTCAGAAACATGAGTGGTCGTTTGGTTATTTTTGTAAAACTGCAAATAAACACAAGAGCACAATTACTGCAATGCTCAAAACTATACTGTTACACTTTCAACATCAACAGTATGTAGCCAACATACAATATCAACACAGCAACACAAATAGTTATACTCAAACAATATAAGCCATGTATTTATAAACATATACACCATACATTGTAGTTAAACAAGAAAAGAAAAGGCAACTTACAAGCAAAGCCTTTTCCAGGGCAAGAATGTAAACAAAGAGATTCTCCGGAGCTCTTTCTCTCAGCCAGCTGCTGCCACGAGCTATCACGTCTGAACAGTGTGCTAAACGTCATGTGACTAAACGTCATGTGACTAAACGTCATGTGACTAAACGTCATGTGACTAAACGTCATGTGACTAAACAAAAACCGATATACACTGAATAAAGGCAGTAACGAATGTAATGTCATAAAATGTCCACTAGATGTCTCCAAAATGAAAACCTAAGAAACCATGACAATGTGACTTACCAGTGTACTGGGTGGATGGGGATGAAAGGTAACTTAGATTGCATACAAGTGGACTTCATTTCACTAATTATGTGACTTCTGAAGGTAATTGGTTGCACCAGAAGTGTTTAGGGGCTTCATAACAAAGGGGGTGAATACATATGCACATGCCAATTTTCAGTTCTTTATTTTTTTAAATAAATTTTTTATATATATATTTCTCATTTAATTTAAAAACTAACAATATTTTGTGCATATTCATCAAATAAAATTCTGATTAAAAAAATGTTTAAATTACAGGTTGTAATGTAATAAAATAGGTAAAAAGCCAAGGGGGGTGAATACTTTTGCAAGGCACTGTATATGTTAACATTAAAAAGGCACTTAACTTGCCCAGGTGGCAAGACCCTCCCCCGGGGTCTGCGCGTTGTGGTGGTGCCGCCGGGGGACCCGTCGATACAGTGCTGAACGTGGAACGCACCTCAGTTGTTAGGAGCGCCGCAAACTGGAGTCGGAGAGTGGCTGTATGGCACCTAGTAGGTTTACCACAGTACCTTTGATCAGCGTGCGTAAAGTTCAACTTTTCGGGGTCTTATAGGGCTCTCCCAACCCGAGGTGCTCTCCGCGCTCTCTACCTGCTGATTGCGCGATTTCGTCCGTGTGTGTGTGTGTGTGCGTGCTCCGTAGTAGTATGCAGTTATGGAATTTATTGTAATAAAGTTTATCTGGTAGGTATTAAACCTGGATAGGCTGAGAGCCGCTGCCACCACCTTTGTTTTACCAGTCTGGTCCGGATGTCAGAACCTTGAGAATACCACTCACACGACCACAGTGTACCAAAAAGATATATCACTTTATTTAATAAAATACAAGTTCAAGTTCATCAGCTCTGCGCGGGTTACTAGTGGGCCGCTAGGAGACCGGCCCTGCCACGACCTATCCCCCCTCCACACAGTCTGTTCCCCCCCCCGGGCAGCCCTCGCTTGGGAGCGGAGCGGAGCAAATTACGTGTGAAATTAGCTTGCTAGCAGGTGTTTTCATATAAAATGTTATATTGTAGTGACCGCTCGTTAGCGAGCAAAGTATCCATAATTCACGGCGTTCCAGCCTTATATAAAGCATTGTTATATGTTTGTGTTTACTACATCACCCAGGCTGCTTAGCGGGTGATATGACGGGATATAAGTGGGACAGAGATGAATGAATGTGGTTGTTGTCAGTACGCATGCAGAGAGTGAGAATAAAGCACATGATTGTTTGTCTACCGGCAAAGCGACTACATCGTCCTGTTATTGCCGTCACATTGGTGACCCTGAATTTCTCTCGAACGTTTTCGGAGATCATTGAACATGACAACAAACGCAGTTTCACTCAAGCTGCCCGAGTTTTGGGAACAAAATGCCATAGCATGGTTTGCACAAGCTGAAGCTCAATTCGCCCTGAGGGATGTTACCGTGGATAATACCAAATACTACTACGTGGTAGCAGCTCTAACCAATTCAACGGCAGCGAGAGTCTTATTGAAAACCCACCGGCACAGCACAAATATGTTACCTTGAAGGCACACCTCATAGATACTTTTTGTCTGTCTGAATCTGAACGTGCACGCCAGCTCCTCTCTCTCCCTGGGCTCGGTGACACAAAACCCTCGGAACTGATGGACCACATGCTAGCTCTGCTGGGCGACCATCAGCCGTGTTTTCTTTTTAAAGAGCTTTTTCTGCAACAGTTGCCAGACCAGGTTCGTTTTTCTATGGCTAATTCAATCAAAACAGACTTTCGTCAGCTAGCCAAGGAAGCGGATATATTTTTCTCAGCTGGGAAGAGGTGTTTTACATCCACCCTGGATGAGTATGGGTTCCAACCACTGTCCATCTCCGCTACTGCTGTGGCCCGCCGGGTGAGGCCGTCGGGGTTGTGCTTTTACCATCGAAAATTCGGGAACAAAGCTAAGAAGTGCCTACCACCATGCAACTTCAGTGTGTCGGGAAACGCACAGGCCGCCACTCATTAGCAGCTGTGGGTGCCGGCCATTCTGCAGGCTTGCTGTACGTCACTGACTCCCTCTCTGGCCGCCGGTTTCTATGTGACACGGGGGCCCAGGTGAGCGTGCTGCCTGTATCGGCAATAGACATTAAAACAGCGAAACGAGGGCCCTCCCTTGAGGCTGCCAATGGCAGTGCAATCGCTACCTTAGGCAGGCGCACTGTGGGTTTGTGTTTTGCTGACCAGCGTTTTACATGGAGTTTTGTGTTGGCCAAAGTGTCTACTCCCCTCTTAGGCGCTGACTTTCTCTGCGCTAACAGCCTCCTGGTGGACGTGGGGAACCGCCGACTCGTCAACGCTGAGACGTTCGGCTCCTTGTCATGTGAGCGCAGTGACGCAGCCACAATGAAGCTGCCCAGTGCTGTCTCACCGGCTGATGAGTTCTCCCCTCTTCTATTGGAGTTCTCAGACATCACAACACCTACCTTCTCGGCCGCTGCCACCAAACACGGCGTCATGCATTACATCTCCACAGAAGGCCCACCAGTGCATGCCAGGGCCCGTCGCCTCGACCCACACAAGCTCACCATCGCGAAAGAGGAGTTTGCAGCCATGGAGGCACTTGGCATCATTCGCCGTTCTGACAGTCCCTGGGCCTCGCCTCTCCATCTCGTTCCCAAGTCCAACGGAGGCTGGCGTCCGTGCGGCGACTACCGGCGCCTAAATGATGTCACCACACCTGACCGTTACCCCGTTCCACACATTCAAGACTTTTCAGCCCATCTAGCGGGCGCGTCTATTTTTTCTAAAGTGGATTTGGTACGGGGATACCACCAGGTGCCAGTTAGCCCTCAGGACGTCCCTAAGACAGCGGTTATAACACCATTTCGGACTGTTTGAGTTTTTGAGGATGCCGTTTGGCCTCAAGAATGCCGCCCAGACCTTTCAGAGATTGATGGACGCCATGCTGGGCAACCTGCCTTTTGTGTTTGTTAGTGATGCTCCGATCTGATCGGCGCCGATCGGTATCGGCCGATATGGCCTTGATCGGTTTTGATCGGAGTTCTCAAAACGGCCGATCAAACATGACCGATCAGTTTACAAAATGGCGTCGCCAGTC
Organism: Nansenia antarctica; assembly: GCF_963989245.1. Taxonomy (NCBI): domain Eukaryota; kingdom Metazoa; phylum Chordata; class Actinopteri; order Argentiniformes; family Microstomatidae; genus Nansenia; species Nansenia antarctica. The sequence goes on along the minus strand of NC_137674.1, from coordinate 89,438,035 downwards.
TGGAAATATTACACCGTGTCGGAAAGAGACAACAAATATGCCGTTTGTAATGTCTGCTCAAAAGAAATACCTCGGGGAGGAACGCACGCAAGGTCTTTCAATACCACGAATATCATACGGCATTTGCTGCGTTCGTCGATTCGCTCAGAGAGCGCCGAAGCGCACACTGGGCTCGACGTCATAAAGGGACCGAGTGCTTTGATTGGACGAGAGGCGTTCCACGAGTGCTGGTCAGAGTTCCAGCGCGACTTCACGAGCGTAGTGTAGGTAGTGTTCACCGACGTCATGTGACCCCGCGAGCAGGAAGTCACTTGGCCCATAGCAACAACAACTATTAGCGCGTGAGTTTTAGGTCTTCCTCTGTGCACCTTGCACAAGTGTAGATAGCGAGCGACTTTTCAGCAGCAGGACATATTTTAGATGATAAGAGGAACAGGCTGAGTGCCAAAAACGCTGAGATGCTTGTATTTCTCAAGGCTAATCTGCCAGTGATGCTGCTTAATCAGAAGTAAGGTTTGAGTCTGAAATCTCCTTAGGTGCAATGTTTTGTTTTTTTGTTTTATTGATTATTGCTGACTTGCTGTCTTATCTCCTCCTAAATATGACTTGAAACTGACTGACTTGAAACAGTATTTTATATTTGGCTATAGCCTGTTTATGTTGCAGTTTAGTTTGGGTATGTTTATTGTTCCTCAGGAAAGCTACAGTTACAGTATAAGCTCCAAGTTCTCTAAGAGCCCCTAGTTCCTCTCATTCGAGTGGAATGTTGCACATTTGATGTGACAGTGTACATTTTATTTATTATGATTTTTATTTTCACATTTTATTTGTTTTTCCTGAAGTAAGCTACAGGTGGTTGTGAATTCAATAAAACAGATGGTCGTCAATTCATGATACTTTCTCATCTCCTAATTTCATTTAAATACTTAATATACAATGTCAATGGTGTTAAGAATAATTTAAAACATAAATAATGCTACACAATAAATAGAATGCTTCAATTGCCATTTTCGACGCTGTGATCGGTGATCGGTGATATCGGATCGGCAGATCACTGATTCCAGTGATCGGTGATCGGTGATCGGCACCAAAAACCCTGATCGGAGCATCTCTAGTGTTTGTCTACCTAGACGATATCTTGATAGCCAGCACGTCCAAGGCAGAGCACCTATCCCACCTCCGTCTCCTCTTCAGTCGCCTCCTGGATCATGGATTAATCATCAACCCAGCAAAGTGCCAGTTTGGACTGCCTGCCATGGATTTCCTCGGCCACCACATCACTACTGCTGGGGCGGTCCCGCTGCCATCAAAGGTGGACGCTGTGCTGCAGCTCCCACGCCCTACCAGCATTAGAGCTTTACAGGAGTTCCTGGGGATGGTGAATTTCTACCATCGATTCATCCCTCAGGCTGCCCACCTAATGCGCCCCCTGCATGGGGCTCTCAAGGGCAAGACCCCTAAGCACATCATCGCATGGTCCGACGAAATGTCAAAGGCGTTCTCAGACACCAAGGAAGCCCTCGCGAGCGCGACCATGCTGACTCACCCCGTGCCTGAGGCTTCCGTGGCCTTGACAACTGATGCCTCAGATTATGCCGTCGGAGCCGTTTACGAACAGCTGGTCAAGGGGGTTTGGCAACCCCTGGCATTTTTCAGCCGACAACTCCGCTCCAGTGAGCAAAAATACAGCACCTTTGACCGAGAGCTCCTCGCCCTGTACTTGGCAATCAGGCACTTCCGGTTCCTGCTGGAGGCTCGTCCATTCACGGTTTTTGTGGACCACAAACCGTTGATTTTTGCGATGGCTAAGGTGTCGGAGCCGTGGTCTGCCAGGCAGCAGCGTCATCTGGCTTATATCTCCGAGTTCACTACAGACATTCGGCATGTGGCGGGAAAGGACAACCCCGTAGCTGACTGCCTCTCTCGTGCCACTATCGGGGCTGTCCATCTCGGCATCGACTACGCCCGTATGGCTGCGGATCAGGCTTCGGACCCAGACATCCAGGAATGCAGGACTAAAGTTTCTGGCCTCCAGTTGGCGGACATCCCCTTCAGCGACGACGGCACGACGCTGCTTTGTGACGTGTCCATGGAGCAGCCGCGCCCAGTGGTTCCACATGCTTGGAGACGGCAAGTTTTCGAGGCCATACATAGCCTCTCACACCCAGGCAGAAAACCTTCGCAGCGCCTGATTGCAGCGAAATTCGTCTGGCCCAGGATGAAGGTTGACATTGGTGGGTGGGTCAGGACCTGCGTGCCATGCCAACGGGCAAAGGTCCATCGTCATGTTAAGGCCCCGCTGGAGCGGTTCACGGTCCCTGAAAGACGCTTCGACCACGTCAACATTGATCTGGTGGGTCCCCTTCCCGCCTCCAGGGGGTACACTCACCTTCTGACGATGGTGGACAGAACCACCCGTTGGCCAGAGGCCGTCCCACTGACGGAGACTACCACAGTTGAGGTGGCCCGCGCATTCATCGGCACCTGGGTCGCCCGGTTTGGGGTCCCCTCAGACCTGTCCTCTGATCGGGGGGCCCAGTTCACTTCTGGCTTATGGACTTCCATTACTCAGCAGCTGGGTGTCTCCCGCCACCGCAATACGGCTTATCACCCACAGGCTAATGGCCTGTGTGAACGTTTTCACCGGTCCATGAAGGCTGCTCTTAAAGCCAATCTCCGGGGCGACGGCTGGGTCGACAGGCTTTCTTGGGTGATGCTGGGACTCCGTACTGCACCTAAAGAGGACCTTCTTTCATCCTCTGCTGAGCTGGTGTACGGCCAACCCCTCCGGGTTCCGGGGGATTTCCTCCCTTGTGCTACGGTCCCCTGGTCAGCACCAGAACAGCGAAGTGCTCTGCTGGACAAAGCCAAGTCGTTCCGGCCGATCCCTACCTCATGCCACGGCGTTCCTAAGGTATGTGTCCCGCCTGATCTGAAGGCAGCGGGGTATGTCTTCATCCGCCAAGACGCCCATCGAGTCCCCCTGCAACCGCCCTATGATGGTCCCTACCGGGTCGTGGAGACAGGCGACAAATTCTTTATTATCGACATGGGGGGTAGTAAGGAACGCATCTCGGTGGATCGCCTTAAGCCAGCTCATCTGGACTTGGACCGTCCCGTCGAGGTGGCCCTCCCGCCCCGCCGCGGTCGCCCCCCTGTTAAAACAGCCCCGACCCTAGCTCCTGCAGACCCCCTGCCCTGCCTTCCGAGGCCGGCCAAACGTTCGCCTGTGGTTTTTCCCCTGCCTCGGTCTCCTGTGCCTGCTCAAGGGCGCCAGAGTCGCTTTGGGCGAGTTATCAGAGTCCCTGACCGTTTTTTGGGGCCGGTTCTTGTGAATTCTGGGGGGACGTGTGTAGTGACCGCTCGTTAGCGAGCAAAGTATCCATAATTCACGGCGTTCCAGCCTTATATAAAGCATTGTTATATGTTTGTGTTTACTACATAACCCAGGCTGCTTAGCGGGTGATATGACGGGATATATGTGGGACAGAGATGAATGAATGTGGTTGTTGTCAGTACGCATGCAGAGAGTGAGAATAAAGCACATGATTGTTTTTCTACCGGCAAAGCGACTACATCGTCCTGTTATTGCCGTCACTCCTACAATATATTATATAGCTGACTAGTGAGCCTGCATCAACCTTAATGCTATTCAAGTGCAAGAAGATTACATTTGTCTTCGCAGTTTAAGATACACACATTAATCTGCTGCGGTAGTAGGCCCTAGTCTAGATCGCACGTCGAACGTTCGAACGATTAGCAAACGATTAGCAAGAGAGTTTGAACGATTAGGCCATTGATGGCCCTGCCAGGATTTGGCAGTGCCAGGTTTTGGCATGACACCAGCCTCTTTTTCAAATGAGCCCTGGCCAAGAAAAGCAGCACTTAGTTAAAGACACCACATACAGTATAAAAACATACAATATACAACATAAAATACACAATATACAACATAAAATACACAATATACAACATCAAATACACAATAGACAACATAAAATACACAATATACAACATAAAATACACAATAGACAAAATAAAAGACACAATATACAAAATAAAATACACAATATACAACATAAAATACACAATATACAACATCAAATACACAATAGACAACATAAAACACACAATATACAACATCAAATACACAATAACAACACACAAGCAGCCGAAACAGTGAGCAGAGACAGGCTATAAACAAATATACAAACAAACAAAAAATATATAAATCTAAATATAAGTGTCTTTGTAGGACAATCTACTCTGTATACTGCAATTACACCTAGTAGATTTCGGGCGGAGAAGCGGCGAACAAGCAACGCCAGCGTCCTCTCTCAACCGGCATCTTTGAAAAGCTCAAATTTGTATCAAGGTTTTATGAAAGTCCTTGGTTGTAATTTTTAGATGACTAAATCTAAATGTCTTTGTTGGACAATCTACTCTGTATACTGCAAACCTTCTCTTGACTTTCTTTTCTAAGCCAAGATGACAAGAATATTTAGTCTAGAAGCTTTTCACCATCAGATATTAGCGAGTTGTTTGTCCGAGTTTTCTGCCTGTACTGACTTTTGCTGTGATATGATTGGACAATTTCTATTTCGGGGCGTGGCTTAGCGATAGGTCCATTTTAGGTTAGAGATTGAATGTGACTTTCTCTTCTTTCCCCTGTAGGTGAGAGCGGACGGGTTTGAGCCACTGCTCCAGTTTGCGTACACGTCCAAGCTGCTGTTCACCAAGGACAACATCCACGCCATCGACCGCTGCGCCCGCTTCCTGGGGTTCCACAACCTGGAGTCGGCCTGCTTCGACTTCCTCATCCCCCGGTTCCGCGACAGCGGAAGAACCGCCCAGGTCAGGAGGAGGGACTGCTGCACGGGCCGGCCGCCCCCCCCTGTCAGTCTAGACCCCCCCACTACCGACAGAGACCACACAGACAGAGCCCAGCCTCCTGAGGCAGAGCCCCAGAATGCAACAGGTCAGACAACAGGAAATGACACCGTCACAGTGGCACAGTGTTCAAATGTCAACGTCAGCCCCGCCCCCACAGAGAAACCCCCAGAGTCGTCAACACACAGTCACACCGGCGGCTCGGTGCTTTCAGGAGGAAACAACGTTCAACTTCAACTGGACTTCCCGTCCCTCCAATGTCCCGCAAACCCACAGGAGGACGCCGCGGTGGGGGTCAACAGCAGCAGCAACGGCGGGCAACAAGAGCAGTTCTGTTTACAGAACTGCGGCCCGCAAATGCCGCCCTCGTCAGACGGGCTGACGTCCAGCGGCGTGTGTCCTGTCATGTCTCTGCCGTGCCCAGAACATCAGCGACACCACGACACGGTCGACTCCTCCTCCCCTCAGGGGTTCTCCCACAGGGACATCTTAGAGCTGGGGGGGGGAGTGATGGGGGGTGGAGGGGGGGTGTACGACCAGAGTGATATCAGTATGATCGACTGCTCCCTGTCGTGTGACCTGCCGTCTCCGTCTCCTGACAGCGCGAGCAAAGCCGACCTCGTAGTCGAGGCGGCAGTTGGAGAACGGCGGTTGGATCGGTCGGTCGGGGAGCTGATGATGGCTGAGAGCGTCTGTCCGCTGAACACCTCAGGGGGGGTGGGGGTTGACGGGACGGAGTTCTTAGAGCCGACGGGAGAGGCGGCTGGTCTGGACGGGGGGGGTGGGGGTGTAGCTGCTGTCGGTCTCAACGACCCCACGCTCGCTAGCCTGAACTACGAGGAGGGAGGGTACGGGGAGAGGAGCGTAGTGGAGAGGGAGGTGGCGGAGCATCTCGCCAAGGGCTTCTGGCCTTCGCAGTCCGAGGAGACGCAGCTCCCCCTGGCCCCACTGGACTCCCCCCTGGCCTCCCCCATCCCCCTGGCCTCCCCCCTGGACCAGCCCGGCCTGAGGAAGGCGGCGGACTTCCACTGGCTGAAGCAGCTGGACCTGACGTCCAGCACGGGCGACTGCCCCTTCCTCAGGGAGCTGGGAGCCGGGGGCGGGGGGGGGCAGACCCCGGGGGGGGACAGCCTGTCCCAGTCAGAGAGGAGCCCGGACATGTCCTCAGTCAACTCAGGAGACGACTCAGACCTGGAGACGGACGGAGACACGGAGGCCAACAACCTGAGAGCGCTGGAGGTCGGTGACGATACATTTTTTAAAATGTTGTATCTTTATTCAGTCAGGACAGTGCACATTAATGAACAGTCACTTATACAGAGTATGGTGATCTCTGTCTAATGAAATGAGGAATATGAGTGGGACTGCCCCACAAAAAAACCAAAAAAACGTAAATTAAACTTAAAATTCAATGGCGGTGGTAAGTATATGAGAGGTTGACTCCAGGTGTTCTTCTCCAGGTGCAGCTGCCGTTCCCGGTGGAGCAGATCTCGTCTCTGAGTCGCTCGGCCTTCCAGCAGCTTCTGAGGCGGCAGCACCTGACCCCCGATCAGCTGGACCTGGTCCACGACGTACGGCGCCGCAGCAAGAACCGCGTGGCCGCCCAGCGCTGCCGCAAGAGGAAGCTGGACAGCATCCACAAACTACAGACTGAGATTAACTCTCTGGTATGTCTCCACAAACTACAGACTGAGATGAACTCTCTGGTATGTCTCCACAAACTACAGACTGAGATGAACTCTCTGGTATGTCTCCACAAACTATAGACTGAGATTAACTCTCTGGTATGTCTCCACAAACTACAGACTGAGATTAACTCTCTGGTATGTTCCACAAACTACAGACTGAGATTAACTCTCTGGTATGCAGTGTTTCCTCCAGGAATTTTTCCATTGGTGGCGGATAGCTCTGCCGCGATTTTGTTTTTCGCGTGCACGCGCATGAAACGCGCACGCGCGCTCAAAACAACGACCGAATTTCAAACTAGAGGGAGGATGGCAAAAAAAAAAAAAAGCTCCAAAAATCTTCCCAGATCCTCATTTGCACGACCAGCTGTCGCTGTAGGACACGTTCGATTGCAAAATTCATTTATCCTTTATGTTCCCAGTTGAGGGCGTGTAGCTGTCGTTAGTTGGCCTGCTTTTATTTAGTTATGCGTACGTTTGAGTTAGTCATCTCTAGGATTGTTGTTTGATATTAGCCTATACTTTCTCTTATCTGCATTTTGAGCAACTGTACAAGACCCAACAACACAACTCTGATACAGGACTAATGTTACCTAGCTGCTATAGCTAACCCTGCTACAAGACCCAACAACACAACTCTGATACAGGACTAATGTTACCTAGCTGCTATAGCTAACCCTGCTACAAGACCCAACAACACAACTCTGATACAGGACTAATGTTACCTAGCTGCTATAGCTAACCCTGCTACAAGACCCAACAACACAACTCTGATACAGGACTAATGTTACCTAGCTGCTATAGCTAACCCTGCTACAAGACCCAACAACACAACTCTGATACAGGACTAATGTTACCTAGCTGCTATAGCTAACCCAACCCTGCTACAAGACCCAACAACATAACTCTGATACAGGACTAATGTTACCTAGCTGCTATAGCTAACCCTGCTACAAGACCCAATAACACAACTCTGATACAGGACTAATGTTACCTAGCTGCTATAGCTAACCCTGCTACAAGACCCAACAACACAACTCTGATACAGGACTAATGTTACCTAGCTGCTATAGCTAACCCTGCTACAAGACCCAACAACACAACTCTGATACAGGACTAATGTTACCTAGCTGCTATAGCTAACCCAACCCTGCTACAAGACCCAACAACACAACTCTGATACAGGACTAATGTTACCTAGCTGCTATAGACCCATTTGTACTAAACAACTACAACGTTGTATTGGACACATTTTCTTCGAACTAATCCACAGACAGCAGTCTTATTAACGGGCCTCTGTGGTGCCAGGTGTGGAGGCGACCCAGCACAGTGGGGATATACACTATCAAGCCAAGCTCTACTGTCAATATTTGCGTGTGTGTGTGTGTTTTACTTTGAACGCAATTTCAATTGCAATGTCCCAAGTATTACCTACATCTCCTCTGTGGAAAACTCTAATCCCGACGCAGCAGTTATTGTGCTCGGCGATTTTAATCACACCAACAGAACTTCCCAATTACAAACAACAGGTGTCATGCCCCAGCAGAGGAGCTAACATACTAGACCACTGCTACGTTACTATCAACGAGGCTTACCGTTCGTTCCCGAGGGCACCGCTGGGAAGGTCTGACCATGCCATGCTGCTCCTCGTCCCGAAATATAGAGAGAAACTTAAATCCTGCAATACGACACCCAGCCATGCAGTTTCGTATCGCTCATAGCCACTGCTAGCTTCAGCAATGTTTGAAGTGTCTGGGACATCTTTTTTCTTGAAAAATCCATCCATCTGTCGCTGTTATTTAACGTGATATCTTATTTGTGCACCTAGCTAGCTAGATCGGCTTTTTGTATCTTTTAGATGGTGCTACCGGTGACTTTTAGCCCGTTATTTGCGAGGAGAAAACACAGGCGCCCGAGCATTTCGGAAGCTGAGCGGGGATGGTTGAGTCTGCACGGTTCTCATGCCGGTTCACATTTAGACCAATCAGGAGTAGCCCTAATGTCATTAATCTGATTTTGGATCAGCGGTTAGAGAGAGATGGGCGTGGATTTAGGTGCACTTTTAGTCAACATCCATTATAGCGCTGATCTAGGATCAGATATATTTTAATCAGCTAAAATGTAAATATTTTTTTTATTTTTATTTTTTGTAAAAGAAATAAAATAATTGTGTGGACTGAATCGTGGCGGAGGAAATTCATTCGTGGCGGCCCGCCACCAATAAATGCATATAGAGGAAACACTGCGGTATGTGTCCACAAACTACAGACTGAGATTAACTCTCTGGTATGTGTCCTTAAACTACAGACTGAGATTAACTCTCTGGTACGTGTCCGTTTAACTCATACTTTGGTCCTCATGTCGGTATCTGATGTAATGATCAGACTTTTCTTTCTTTTGTCCTTGGGCAAGACACTGAACCCAAAATTGGTCCCAGTGAGCGGGCCGGCGCCTTGCATGGCAGCTTGCCGCCATTGGTGTGTGAATGTGTGTGTGAATGGGTGAATGAGAGGCCGTTGTAAAGCGCTTTGGAGCAGCAAAAAAGGCGCTATGTAAGTGCAGTCCATTTACCATTTACCATCATGTTCCCTCCACAGAGAGGAGAGAAGGAGAAGCTCCTGGTGGAGCGAGGGCAGATGAAGCGGAGCATGGAGGACACGCTGCTCAGCCTGACGGGGCTCTGCCAGGACGTCTGCGGGGAGGCGGGCCCCGAGCCAGACCAGGTCCAGCTGCTGGCCCGGTTCTCCTCCTCAGACCTCCCCATGTCCGTCCTCCTCACCCCCCTGTCCTCCCCCTGCCTCGGGGGGGCCCCAGACCCACGGGACCCCCCCCCCCTCGGGCCCAGCGTGTCCATGGACACGGACACTTGTCCCTCGGAGGACACACCCGCTGGGACTGAGATTCTCACGCTAACTCCGACCCGTCTCTCTGATGGTTCTGAGGGACCCAGAGCTCCGCAGTCCGACCCAGAGACAGAGGAGGGGGGTCCTGTTGACCCACATAACTTTGCCCCCCCCCCCTGCTCCATGGGGGAAGTGTGTCTGGATTTAAACAGCAACATGTGAACTATGAACCCTCGCTGTTCGTTGGTCTCAATCTGGGGTTTGTATCGGACGACTGTCAGCCAATGACGAGCACTGACTGTGCACTCGCTTTTTTCTAATCACTTTATTTTCTAATCACTTTTAATACTGTATGTATTTCCGTCTAACTGAGGTATGTGAGTTGATATAGATCAGTGGTGGTCAACCCTCTCTTCGGGGACCCCCAGCTACACCTGACTCAACTAATCAAGTACAGAGCAATTATGGTTTGATTAGTTTAATCAGGTGTGCTGGTGGTGGAACAGATCAAATATGTGGAGTGGCTGGGGAGAGGAGAGGTTTGACAACCACTGATATAGAGGAACATGTAAATTGCTCACTACATTTCCATATGCCTTTTTGCAGCCTTTTATGTGTAGTAAAGATGCTGAACTAAAACACAGTATTAGTAACCAACAAAAACACCTTCTCTTCAGCTGTCTAGGTCCAAACCTTCCTTAGGGCCGCTGGTTTTCTCCAGTGGTGACCATTTGCTTAACAGTTAGTTCGTTTTTTGACAATCATGAAATGCACATTAAGAGGTATTATTATCAATGCCGTATGTCAGACACTTACATGGGCTGTCGAGGAATGAGCACACAATCAAATCCTCTGGAAATATAAAATAAATAATAAATAAATAATAACTAGTTAAACTAGTTCGATAATTTCAAGCAGAAAGCCCAGAGATTCTGACCAGTATTGTACCTGTTTTATCTCAGGGATGCACTTTTCTGTTCTGTAATGGACCTATCGCTAAGCCGCGCCCCAAAATAGAAATTGTAAATAATTTAAATAATTTTGCCATTTAGCAGACGCCTTTATCCAAAGCGACTTACAATTACGAATTACATACCTGGAGTAACTGAGGGCCTTACTCAAGGGCACACTAGTAGTGGTGTGGTTTCAGGCTGGATTTGAACTCACAACCTTCCGATCACAAGTCCAACTCACTATCCACTAGACTAGACCACCACTACCCCCCAAATTGTCCAATCATATCACAGCAAAAGTCAAGACAGGCAGAAAACTCGGACTAACAATGGCTGATATCTGATGGTGAAAAGCTTCTAGACTAAATATTCTTGTCATCTTTAAAAAAAAACATGTCTATTACTTGCTGTGGTAAATCAGAAATCAGAAATGTGCGAACTCCCGCCATTGTAAGTCATTGAATGTCATTCAGTCACGGTCGGTCAGTCAGTCACTGTCAGTGAAGCGTTGTTTGTTTGTCCGAGTTTTCAAAGGGGGCGTGGCTTAGCGATAGGTCCATTGTCACAGCTGTAACCATTGATATATTGAGTTATAACACGTGTATAACACTTTACAACAGCAGGTGATGGTTATGGTCACGGCCGTGTTGGACAGAGGTTGTCTTATGAATGATGTTCCACTGTATTCATGTAAATCCTTTGAAATTATGCAAACAAACCCCTTATGGAATTATTCAGGATTTTATAAAACAATATCAGAAATAATCTCTTTAAAGAACATTGTTTCATTGAGACACGATGGCAAAGCATCATAAGCAATATCCATGAGCATCAGCAGCATATCTGTTCTGATATTTGTGCCGTGGCTGTATGGTGTCTTGGAGCATTAAGTTGGAGGACGTTAGTAGTCTCTCTGTATTTACAACGCTACATGCCTTAGTAGTGGCCCAGAGAGAACCCAACGAGACGTGGAAAAGGTCATCTGAGGTCATGTTCTCACATGATGTCATAGAGAGGGCTCTGATGTCATAGGTCATGTTCTCACATGTGCAAACATTGTTGCATAAATTATTTCTCTGATTTGCGTTCTCACAGCCCTTCATGTAAACGAAGTAACATACGCAATCGAGGCAACAGACATGGTAGTTGATTGGTCAGAAAAATTGAAAATTGCCCATTCGTCCCGCTCTTATCCAGATCAACACGCCTGCGCTGTTGTTTTCCTATGGACAGCCTCGATGCGTCGTTTCTAACCGGAGCGAAACCACCCTTTTCAAGCGGAGCATGCGTCGGTTGTTTGCTCCGGGAGCGACTTCGAATGGGCGTTCTCACAGCTCCAAACTACGCAGAGCAAAGCTAATTTTATCCTAAACTCCGATTCCAAGTGAAGCAAATGTTCTAGTGAGAAGACACCCTGAATGTTCTAGTGAGAACACACCCTAATGTTCTAGTGAGAACACACCCTGAATGTTCTAGCGGAGAACACACCCTGAATGTTCTAGTGAGAACACCCCCTAATGTTCTAGTGAGAACACACCCTGAATGTTCTAGCGGAGAACACACCCTGAATGTTCTAGTGAGAACACACCCTGAATGTTCTAGTGAGAACACACCCTAAATGTTCTAGCGAGAACACACCCTAATGTTCTAGTGAGAACACCCCCTAATGTTCTAGTGAGAACACCCCTTAATGTTCTAGTGAGAACACCCCCTAATGTTCTAGTGAGAACACACCCTAATGTTCTAGTGAGAACACACCCTCAGTCTATATTCATCTTCCCCAGCATTGTTGCACATCCATCGTACCATGTATGAGTTTATATTTCCTCTCTGTTGGTGATGTTTTGTATCCATGTCTTTATCAGCATGTTCAGACTAATTTACCAATAAGTATTTTGGTTGCACCTTAATGTAACAATTTTACAATATTGAATGTATGCTTTTTGAACTGAACATTAAAGACTGAATAAGAGATGTCACATTATTTGTGGCACGTTCTAGTGTTTTGGTCCGCATGTCGTCAACCAATCAAAACGTTCAGACTTTTCTTTTGAAACAGGGAACTACACAAACTCGCTAGTCAAGCCAAAATACTGCAACAACACAATGGATTGGGTGAGTAATACCCACTGCTACCTAGTTAACTAGAACACTACTTTACATTGTTACCTAGTTAACTACAACACTACTTTACATTGTTACCTAGTTAACTAAAACACTACTTTATATTGTTAGCAGGCTCACAAAACAAGCTGTGGTGTGAGCATAGCCAGCGGAGGACATTATAAACAAGACCCTGCGACATACCAGCGTCATGTCCAGGGGATGTACGCCTCACGCTACAGAAACAGGAGATAGGCTCCTGCCCCCTAAGAGCCGTTAGGCTCCAGAACCATCGGTTCTCAAGGCTACTTACTTTTATTTACTTCCAGTTTATTTGGTCTAAGCGTAATTTCACACATCCACACATGTAACTAGCAAATACGATTTCCCAACTGTAAACAACTATGCAACAATTGCAAATAATATTGCATTATTTCACATCAGGGTTAGTTTCCAAAGCATTTATAATGCATCAATAACTGTAAATGGTTTATAATTGAATAATAAACTGATTATAAGTGATTTAGTAACTCATTATGAAACATGTATACAAATTTGACCTTTACAAATGTGACCTTAATGTGAAGTGTTACCATAATTTCTTTAAATGTATTTTTCCAGATTTGTATGATAAACACAGAATTATGTACAGGGTTTATATTGGAGTTAGGGTTTGGGTCAAATACAATTTTTGAAACCCAAGAGCTCCCTCTAGCGGCTGTGGAGTGGTTTACTCCGTCAGAGAAACGTGGACATAATACTTGTGATATTTATTCCATAATTTCCCTTTAAAGCCTCACATATCCTAATGACAAACGTAGATTTACTTCCTGGAAAAGTTATTTAAATATGTAAAATATTTTTTCCAGGAAGAAAAATAAGCTTGTCGTCACGTTAATACACAAAATAAAGTTTCATATCTGTGCTTCGAAAATGAAAGGACGCCACATGAAGAGGTCAAACCATCAGCTGTCGATGGTGAGTGACAGTCAGGTGATAGATAATAACACTGACGGTTGCTACGACACACATAAAAATCCTCCAGTTGATGCCAGTCTGAACCAGACTGTCGCCTTCAAATGCCAAAACACTCATGTGCTCTGATACTGAGACAGACAGCAGCATTCTGTACCACTTCTCACAATTAGGCTAGTGTTCTTACATTGTGGTTTTATCTTTCATGCACAGTTTGGATTCTGTAGCAGTAAATCTGATAATAATAATAATAATAATAATAATAATACATTAGACTTGTATAGCTCTTTTCTAGACACTCAAAGTACACACTGAGTAGTGAAATAAAAAGAAACAAAAAAATAAATAGAAGAAAGTATAGGGGTCTAATTAATTTTTAGATAACTAAATCTAAATCTTTGTAGGACAATCTACTCTGTATACTGCAAGTATATGATGATACCGATGCTACAGTGATGATCGTGTCCTGCGAGCCACACAGGAAGAGAGACTTGATGGCAGGAGGAAGCAGCTGTCATGGCAAGGTCAGAGCCTGTAATCCCCGGCCTCATCCACCAGGATTAAAAACCTGCTCTGAGTTTTGATTAAGAATACGCAGGGTTAGAAGATTAAAGACTAGCAAAGAAAATGAATGCAGTTTAAACCCAATCGCAGAATTCATCAGAATACCGAAACCGTAAACTGTCATTACAACAGTCAGATTAATGCCCAACCCCCCTTGAACCCGTATATATCCTTTTCTACACGTCTTCTCTGTCTGACCACAGTCTGTGTTTTATTATCAACTCATGAGACACTGAACCTATGGTTTCTCTGTCTGGGTTGGGACGTGGGGGTGGTGTTTGTGTTTGGGTGTTGTGTTTGTGTGTTGTGTTTGGGTGTTGTGTTTGTGTGTGGTGTTTGTGTGTTGTGTTTGTGTGTTGTGTTTGGGTGTGGTGTTTGTGTGTTGTGTTTGTGTGTGGTGTTTGTGTGTTGTGTTTGGGTGTTGTGTTTGTGTGTGGTGTTTGGGTGTTGTTTTTGTGTGTTTGTGTGTTGTGTGTTTGGGTGGAATGGCAGAACACCAGTCCTGACTGCTCCGTTTATATTCACCAATAAAAGAACAGTTATTGTTTATGTTTCATCTCATTCCTCCTCACCAGTCATCATTCAAACAGTTTATAACATATTTCTGTCGTTTACATATCTATCCTTTATCTTTTTCCTGGGTGAAGCCAGGATCAGGACAAAAAGGGGGGATAGGCCTATAGACAGACAGTAGGCTAGTGATTGCCATAGATAGGAGAAAGAATGGCTATTATATGGTTTTAGATCTGTTTGAAATGGATGAAGATATCCTAGCCATGTATGTTTCAGTATCTGTCTGCCAGCCAGTAGATGAAAGTGACAACCACATCCATTTAGCAGCCTGACCTGCAATCTCAACACTGTTGGTTGAATCCTAGTGGGGGACATGTTTGTTTATGTTAATTGTTGTTGTTGGTGTTGGTGTTGTTGCTGATGCTTATGTTTGCCTTTCCATGATAACTTTACTTCCCTAATCTTAACGACTTAAAGTTAATGCCTAATACAGCCTAACCAGCACGCAAAGTAGCTTTTCATACACATAGTGGCCGAAAATGTATGCTAGCTAGCGAGCTACTGTAAGCTAGCTAGCAGGCTTCGGTCGAGAGCTGCGGTATCCATAGCAACGCAGCGGGCGACGCGCACGTCATGCAGAAGTGGGCGTGGTTTCGTCTAAACTTTCGTCTAAACTAAAATTCATAGACATTTGATGTTCTGTTTGAACGAATTCATACAAATTTCGTGTGAGATCAGAATGAGCTGGCAGCTGCATCACATGTGTTATTTAACTCCTTTAAATCCTTAATTAGTAGGCGTTGTTATTCTCCTGTATGACCTGAGGGGGGCAGAGTGGAGACAGGAGCAGATGTGCCTGGGTGTGTGGGAAGTTGAACACCAATCAACGTTTCAACGTTGTTGAGAATCACACCACAAACTCGCTAGTCAAGCCAAAATTCTGCAACAACGCAATGGATTGGGTGAGTAACCCCCACTGCTACCTAGTTAACTATAACACTACTTTACATTGTTAACTATAACACTACTTTACATTGTTACCTAGTTAACTACAACACTACTTTACATTGTTACCTAGTTAACTACAACACTACTTTACATTGTTACCTAGTTAACTACAACACTACTTTACATTGTTACCTAGTTAACTACAACACTACTTTACATTGTTACCTAGTTAACTAGAACACTACTTTACATTGTTACCTAGTTAACTACAACACTACTTTACATTGTTACCTAGTTAACTACAACACTACTTTACATTGTTACCTAGTTAACTAGAACACTACTTTACACTGTTACCTAGTTAACTACAACACTACTTTACATTGTTACCTAGTTAACTAGAACACTACTTTACATTGTTACCTAGTTAACTAGAACACTACTTTACATGGTTACCTAGTTAACTACAACACTACTTTACATTGTTACCTAGTTAACTATAACACTACTTTACATTGTTACCTAGTTAACTAGAACACTACTTTACATTGTTACCTAGTTAACTACAACACTACTTTACATTGTTACCTAGTTAACTACAACACTACTTTACATTGTTACCTAGTTAACTACAACACTACTTTACATTGTTACCTAGTTAACTACAACACTACTTTACATTGTTACCTAGTTAACTACAACACTACTTTACATTGTTACCTAGTTAACTACAACACTACTTTACATTGTTACCTAGTTAACTACAACACTACTTTACATTGTTACCTAGTTAACTACAACACTACTTTACACTGTTACCTAGTTAACTACAACACTCCTTTACATTGTTACCTAGTTAACTACAACACTACTTTACATTGTTACCTAGTTAACTACAACACTACTTTACATTGTTACCTAGTAGTTAACTACAACACTACTTTACATTGTTACCTAGTTAACTAGAACACTACTTTACATTGTTACCTAGTTAACTACAACACTACTTTACATTGTTACCTAGTTAACTACAACACTACTTTACATTGTTACCTAGTTAACTACAACACAACTTTACATTGTTACCTAGTTAACTACAACACTACTTTACATTGTTAGCAGGCTCACAAAACAAGCTGTGTTAGTTGACTAGCGACGTGTCGTTGATTTTCAACAACGTGGAAATGTATTCACACTTTTCCAAAGAAAAGTCTGATCATTACATCAGATCCCTCACGCGTCACATTTGTTCTATGAATACATGTTGGATAGACTCCCATGGCTGATTGCTGAAATGCAAAGCATTTCTCCTCTCATCTCTGCTTTGTCTATCTACTGGATACAGACTTCCCTCTAAACCTAAGTGTTATAGATGCAATGTATCTTTTTTCTTTCTTTACTTGAGTACTCAAAAAATTTCTAATGCCCTTCAGGCTCCATGTCTCCATGACAACACTCAAGGGGACAAGGAAGGGGACAGGGTCCAAGTGAGGAGTGTCTCTTCTCTTCATGGGTGAGTTTGATCCTGATGTCCTGCTGCAACACAGTGGAAGTGTGACCTACTGTCCAGAGATCCTGACCGATTACACAGCAGACTTAATGTTACGGGGTAATGCACAGGGAAGGGGAGCTGTACTGTATCCCATTGACGGGATTACAGAATGAAGGCCATAATACCGTAATCTCCCTGCGAAATGAGGGAGACTAGAGAGCATGCAGACCCCAGCTAGGGGTAGGGCTGGCTGCACCCTGCCCTGCCACAGTCAGACCTACCAGGGATCAACCAGAGATTAACTAGCAGATTAACTAGTAGATTAACTAGCAGATGAACTAGCAGCTGGTGGGTGGGTAGATTACCTTCACACATCCTGTAATGCTGTTCATACTGTCTCAGGGTGTGTTCTCACTAGAACATTTAGGGTGTGTTCTCACTAGAACATTTGCTTCACTTGGAATCGGAGTTTAGGATAAAATTCGCTTTGCTCTGCGTCGTTTGGAGCTGTGAGAATGCGCATTCGAAGTCGCTCCCGGAGCAAACAACGAAGCATGCTCCGCTTGAAAATCGTGGTTTCGCTCCGGTTAGAAACGACGCATTGAGGCTGCCATAGGAAAACAACAGCGCATGCGTGTTGATCTGGATAAGAGCGGGACGAACGGGCAATTTTCTATTTTTCTGACCAATCAACTACCACGTCTGTTGCCTCGATTGCGTATGTTACTTTGTTCACATAAAGGGCTGTGAGAACGCAAATCAGAGAAATCATTTATGCAACAATATTGCAAACTCATCCACTTGCTCCGGGTCCTGATTCAGACTTTCATGTGAGAACATGACCTGAGACTAAAACACAACAACATGTGTAAAAGGTGAAGGGTGTGATGACTTTCCATAGCCTCTGTGTTGTTTGACTGCTGTAACACATAATGATGTTACAACGTTATCAAGTTAAAACTTCACAGCATGTCACTCAACATTTTATTTAAGGATTCTCACTTCAAACATGTCTATTTACTTTTTAGAAATCAAGCGGATTTGTTCTGCCCTAAACCACAACAACGTTGACTACATGTTAACCTGCTTGTTTTGCAGGGGACAGAATTGTGACAATTGTGGCAATATTCTGCAAAGTAAAATGATAGCATGATGTACAAGTGTCTCTGTGGTTGACATCTCTGTGGTGCCATAAACTATGGAACGCAATCATCATAAGAGGAACTATCACAGAGCACAGAAACATCTGCACTACAGAAATACATAAATATAATATAATAATAATAATAATAATATATATATATATATATATATATATATATATATATTATAATAATATATAATATCACAAGGCCTCAGACATGACTTCAGATTCTCTGGAAGGAGATTGCAAACCGCTAAATTCCTGAGTTGGAATGAAAAGTGTGTGTGTGTCTCTCTCTGTGTGTGTGTGTGTGTGTGTGTGTGTGTGTGTGTGTGTGTGCAACTGGATTTCCATCCATTAAAAACACAAAAGCCCCATGCTGAACCACAACAGAGATGAAAACATAAACAAACATAAACAGAATCACTGAAGACAAGAATGAGGCAAAGGAAGTAATGTTCACACTAACTTTAGTCATTCAGAAACCATGGCAACATGACACCACTTTTACATGCATTGTTATGAACGTCAAATAATACAAAAGCAAAAAAAAGAAGTTTACACAATGAAAAGCAACTGAACAAACCAAACCTTGAGGGACCTCTCCTCCATAAACAATTGAAAAACCTCTCATGTGCATTAACTCATTAAAAGATGATTTCATATACATGAATGCATGCAAAAGAAGCAGCACTGTTATGCTGTACAAATACCTGGATGTATATCTGCAAATTGCAAAAAGAAACAGTATATAGTCCTTGTTAATTGTAGTCAACAGTCAACACACTATTAAAGAATGTGTATTAGTGATATCGCTAACATCACTTATCCATAGCATGACAAGAAAAACACAATTTCCCACAAAACATTGTTACAAAATTTGATTGTGAAAAACAGCAAGGCTTTAAGACAGTGAAGTGGTACGTTTTCAAAAGCCAAACAACTGTCTCTCATCATAAATAAGATAATATAATAAATCGTATCGTTGCAATTCCAAAAGAATAAACGTTTCCCTAAATCAAAACTACATAAAACAACTACTCTACGATGAAGTCATGTGGATGATTGTGGCTCTGCGGTTCTTCACATTCAAACGTGTGTTTAACGTGTCTCTGTTGGCCTGATGGAAGCGTCGTCTTTTGAAAACAACAATCACTTACGCCTGAAGAAGGTCTATGACCGAAAGCTCGCAATAAACAACGTTGTTTTGCACAGTGTTTGAGTGTTCAGATGCTGTTATTTTGTACTCTACTGATACTCCAAGATACTTCAGTATCAATAGTTCCAGCACCTCAGCAAAGTCTGATCACAGATGAGCGGTGGTATTTTCACTTTTTTTAAAACAACAATCATAAAAAGCAACTGTGTGTCCTGGAGTGGTCCAGTGGTCTAGCACCATGGTCTGGGGTGGTCCAGTGGTCTAGCACCAGTACCATGGCCTGGGGTGGTCCAGTGGTCTAGCACCATGGCCTAGGGTGGTCCAGTGGTCTAGCACCGCGGTCTACAGTGCACACATATGCCAATGTCGGCATGGGTTAGAATCCGGCCCATGCCCTGCTGACATGCCCTCTCTCTCTCCCTTCTTCTCCTTACTTTCCTGTCTGTCTTCACTGTATCTGTCCAGTAGAATGAAAAATGTGGGACTGCCCCACTCAGAAAAAATAACAATCATAAAAAAGCAACTGTGTACGAGGTCCGTAACAGTCGTGGTCCTCCCACAGCCTCCTCCCACCAAGTGTCAATACTTGTGGTGCCACTCACACTGCCCCACGCTCACCTCCTCGATGTCCAAGTTCTTTCTGGATTTGTAGATGAACTCTCCGATCGCTACGAACACAGAGAGGACCAGGCCGGCCGCCAGCACGATGAAGATGCCTCCGATGTTCTCCACGCCCAGGGCGCTGGCCTCCTTGCTGTCCTCCTCAGGACAGCCGTTCCCTCGCCACCACTTCTCCTTCATCATGTGCAGCTTCCCTTCCTCCTGCAGCTGCAGGATGGCGATGGTCACCTTGTCTCTGTAGGGGGAACCTGGACACAGAGGGAATGTAGATGGTAAATGGACTGCACTTACATTCATGTCTGTGTTCGTAGGGACCATCTTACCTATGGGAGTCCCCACACCGTAGCCCTTGGAGTCTATCAAGCCTCCGATCTGCGTGAGGTTGCAGTTGCGTTGGCTGATGTACTCTATGCTGGTGGACTCCATCAGGAGGGCGTAGTCTGTGGTCAGGACGCGCTGGATCCCCTCCCTGTTGTTCTTAACCAGGGCTGTGTTCTTCCTGCTGCTCATGAACGCCCACATCTTCTCATAGGTGGAGATCTTAGATTTCTGGAGAAGGAGAAGGAGAGTTTGATGGAAATTCAAACGATGACAAGTGATGACAATGACGATGCAATTTCAAACTGAAACTTTCAAACAGAAACCTTCAAAAGCATTTATATTAGGAGCATTATCAAGTAGGCCTACACAGTTGCTGGATATCGGATTACATTTTGACAGCATTAGACACCGACATACTGGAAAGTAATGATATTTTTTCGACTTCCCCTTCCCTGACAAAGTTAACTTACTTCACTGTCAATGCTGTTCCAGCCATGTCGACAAGACACGTGAAGTATCACTATAATACAGTGCCCTGCGTAAGTAATGGGATGTCATTTCTGAATGGTGAAACCAATATGTCACAAATACAAGTTGATAATATTTACTGTAACCTCATTGAAATTTAAAATCCAAACCTTTGCATTGTAGAGCTGCACACTCAAGTTCCAGATGCAACAAAATGTGGTTTAATAGGACAACGGAGTGCCCCGCGGTGGCGTAGCGGTCTAAGCACTAGCCACTAGTGCAAGCTGCCCACCGGGGACTGGGATCGAATCCCGGTCTCGCCAGACCCGGATATGGCCGAGGCACACAGGGAGCAGCATATTGAGCGGCCGCTCCAGAGGGCGGTATAGGACTATTTCCGGACAAGGATCCGTCGCGCAACAGCGCCCCCGGGGTGCCGGAATAACGGTGCTGGGCTCGAGGAGCCAGTCAGCTAGTCTGCCTGGCGATCTCCTCTGGGGCTGCCGGCCACGGGGTCGTGCGGCGGATCCTACGCAATAGGCAGGGATGCTAGGTTGGGTTCAATTGGATACCAAATTTGGTGAAAAAGGGATAAAAATCTGAAAAATAAAATAAAATAGGACAACGGTTTCGGCCGTAGTCTTTGTCAAATCTTAAATACTTGAATACTCTTAAAAACGTAAAGGCAGTCCGCCGTAAAATCCGCAAAGCTAAACAAATTTTAGTCGTGGGGTGACGATCTTTTAGCATTGGAATATCCTGTATCTACCTTTTCACTTCTATGCTGTGGTACTACAGGGGCAGCTGTGGCTCAGGAGGTAGAATTGGCATCTAATGATCGCAAGCTTGGCAGTTCGAGCCCCGGCTGGCCACATGTTGAAGTGTCCTTGGGCAAGACACTGAACCCCATTGCTCCCAATGAGCGGGCCGGCGCCTTGATTGGTAGCTTGTCGCCATTGGTGTGTGAATGTGTGTGTGAATGGGTGAATGAGAGGCCGTTGTAAAGCGCTTTGGAATAGGGTTTACCTTAAAGAAGGTCATGGTGGACCCGTCTCTCACAGCTCCGTACTCTATCTTGGTCTGCTTGGCCAGGTCGTCCGCTGAGTCGATGGGAGAGTCCATCCTCTCCACGGTGAGGAAGGCGGCCAGGTTGGCGGTGTAGGAGGAGATGATGATCAGGGTGAAGAACCACCAGATCCCTCCTACGATCCTCGTGGAGAGAGCTTTGGGCATCAGCTCTGATCCTGGAATGTCAGAAGCCATAACGATAACACGAGTTAGAAGAGAACGTGGGGTGTCTGTTGTGACTTGAGGAATTGACCCGGCCTTTAAACTGATGTTGTAGTTTTATATCAAATATACTGAGAATTTAAGTCTGTATCTACATTCTGGGAAATCGTAGCTAACAACTCAGTCTGCTTCAAGCTAAGTTGATCAATCTCCTTGTGTTCAATATTCAATATCACTAGACAAGAAACCAGAATAAATCCACTACACTGGTATTACACGCTCGTAACATACATACAACAAACAGTTAAATAACTGTCATATATTGAAAGCTGAAGCAATCCTGGAAAAAGGGGCAAAAGCACTTCCTCCTAGGACATTTTCGGTCATAAAAACGAAATAACTCCAGGCGGAATGTTTGATTAATAATTAATAATAGGGTTACAAATGCAGTCTACCCTAGCCTTACACACATTGGAACAAGACAGTTGTATTAATCGATAACATGACTGAGAACGGCACCTTGCTGCATCAGGGCTCCAACTCCAAACCAGACGCTGTTTATCAGAGTGAAGTTGTTCTCCACCACGTCTGAGTCGGGGTTGCAGGGGTGAGGGTTGTACCACTCGTACGGGGTGAACCTGCAGACAGAGAATAAGACAGTTAGACAAATACTGTAAGGACCAAGCTCCAGACCTGGGGTGATAGGGCCTTTTCAGCCGCAGCCCCGTCTCTCTGGAACGCCCTCCTCAACCACATCAGACAGGCCAACAACCTCCAACATGTAAACAGGCCCTCAAAACCCACCTCTTCAAGCTCGCTTTCACCAGTTAACCCTCTCCCCCTCCCCCTCCCCAGCACTACCTTCATTAGGCCCCTATACTTAATTGTTTTACTTTTTGTGTCTTTTTATTATTACTACTCAATCTTTTCCGTTTGTAAAGCGTCTTTGAGTGTCTAGAAAAGCGCTATATAAGTCTAATGTATTATTATTATTATTATTATTAAGAGTGAAAACATAAACAAACACAAACACCAATTTAGCATTAACACTAGAACAGCTGTGCCTTTTTTACCTACAGCAACCAATCAAAATGTTCTGACTTTTCTTTTGAAACACCACAAACTCGCTAGTCAAGCCAAAACACTGCAACAACGCAACGGATTGGGTGAGTAATCCCCACTGCTACCTAGTTGACTAGAACACTACTTTACATTGCTACCTAGTTAACTAGAACACTACTTTACATTGCTACCTAGTTAACTAGAACACTACTTTACATTGTTACCTAGTTAACTAGAACACTACTTTACATTGTTACCTAGTTAACTACAACACTACTTTACATTGTTACCTATTTAACTACAACACTACTTTACATTGTTAGCTTGTTAACTAGAACATTACTTTACATTGTTACATAGTTAACTAGAACACTACTTTACATTGTTACCTAGTTAACTAGAACACTACTTTACATTGTTACCTAGTTAACTACAACACTACTTTACATTGTTAGCTGGTTAACTAGAACACTACTTTACATTGTTACATAGTTAACTAGAACACTACTTTACATTGTTACCTAGTTAACTACAACACTACTTTACATTGTTACCTAGTTAACTAGAACACTACTTTACATTGTTACCTAGTTGACTAGAACACTACTTTACATTGTTACCTAGTTAACTAGAACACTACTTTACATTGTTACCTAGTTGACTAGAACACTACTTTACATTGTTACCTAGTTAACTAGAACACTACTTTACATTGTTACCTAGTTAACTACAACACTACTTTACATTGTTACCTATTTAACTAGAACACTACTTTACATTGTTAGCTTGTTAACTAGAACACTACTTTACATTGTTACATAGTTAACTAGAACACTACTTTACATTGTTACCTAGTTAACTAGAACACTACTTTACATTGTTACCTAGTTAACTAGAACACTACTTTACATTGTTACCTAGTTAACTAGAACACTACTTTACATTGTTACCTAGTTGACTAGAACACTACTTTACATTGTTACCTAGTTAACTACAACACTACTTTACATTGTTAGCAGGCTAACAAAACAAGCTGTGTTAGTTGACTAGCGATATGTCGTTGATTTTTAACAACGCGGAAATGTATTCACATTTTTTCAAAAGAAAAGTCAGATCATTACATCGGATCCCGGCATTAGAATGTGTCAAATTTAAGACCTTTTAAGACTTTTTTTTACCTCTTTGAATAGAATTTTAGACCTATTCGCTACACCATATGAAAGCTTTTGGATTTGACTGCCATACAGACAAAAAAGGAAGTGAATTGGCATTTTTTGGGGGTTCCAGCTTGATTAATTTCCGCATCAATAGATGTGGTCGGAATGATTTCCTTGCAGGATCTCATTTTTAAGACCTAGCACCTCATAATTAATATTAATTAATTATAATTAGTATATTTAATTATAATATTTAATATTGCCTTTAAATTACTAAATAATTAAATTAAGATTATAAAAACCCATCCTTTTAATATAGCATTTAAGTTACAAAATAATAAAATTGAGATTAGATTATATAATGATTAAAGCACTTTGAGCTGCAACGTTTGCAGGAAAAGCGCTATACAAATAAAGTTATTATTATTATTATTATTTTTATTTTTTATTTTTTTATTCCGAATAACTGAAAATGTTTTGCTTTTTAGGCCTTATGGGTTGGATTGCTGGATTTTAGACTACGGCTTTTTAAGACCAGCGTGGGAACCCTGTACGGTATATACAATCCCAGTCCAAATATGTAAGTGTCAGTTTACCTGGCGATCACAAACAGCACACAGCTGACGCCCAGGCAGGCCAGCAGCACGTACATCCAGATGTCGGGGGACAGCGGGTTGAGGAAGGAGAACACGCCAGGGTTGGTGCCGTTGGGCTTGTGGTACAGGATGCTGATGCCCAGCGTCATGAACGGCTTAGAGAAATCTATGACTTTCTCCCTGACGTAGGTGATGGTGAGAGGAGCCACGGCGAGGTCAGCCACCTGCCACACAGAGAGGCCGAGAGGAGATCAGGTTAGCAAAATGATACTACATCAGTAGTATAAAGGTAGTAATGTAAACATCAGTAGTATAAAGGTAGTAATGTAAACATCAGTAGTATCAAATCAAATCAAATTCAAATCACATTTTATTTGTATAGCGCATTTCTTACAAGATGCAACTCAATGCGCTTTAAGGTAGTAATGTAAACATCAGTAGTATAAAGGTAGTAATGTAAACATCAGTAGTATAAAGGTAGTAATGTAACATCAGTAGTATAAAGGTAGTAATGTAAACATCAGTAGTATAAAGGTAGTAATGTAAACATCAGTAGTATAAAGGTAGTAATGTAAACATCAGTATAAAGGTAGTAATGTAAACATAGGAATAAAGGTAGTAATGTAAACATCAGTAGTATAAAGGTAGTAATGTAAACATCAGTAGTATAAAGGTAGTAATGTAAACATCAGTAGTGGGGGTGGCTGTGTCTCAGGAGGTAGAGCTGCTGTCTAATGATCGCAAGGTTGGCAGATCGGCGGTTCGAGCCCCGGCTGGCCACATGTCAAAGTGTCCTTGGGCAAGACACTGAACCCCAAATTGCTCCCAGTGAGCGGGCCAGCGCCTTGCATGGCAGCTTGCCATTGGTGTGTGAATGTGTGTGTGAATGGGTGAATGAGAGGTCGTTGTAAAGCGCTTTGCAGAAGCAAAAAAGGCGCTATATAAGTGCAGTCCATTTACCATTTACCATTTACCATTTAGTAGTGCATTAAGCAGCTTTTCGACAGTCACATGACTCACGTGGTCGATGAGCTCTCGCACCATGCCGTTCCACTCCCCCTTGTCGTTCTGGGCTCCGTACTTCCCGTCGGTCACCAGCTTGACCTCGTAGGCGAAGCCCAGGATGTTGGACAGCTCCTTCAGCAAGTCCAGACAGTAGCCCTCAAACCGGTCGTTGCCGTACAACGGTTTGTCTGACTTCTTGTACATGACGTAAGGGTTTTCCTATAGAGAGAGTTGATACAATACAGACATAAATGTTTTTCATATGACCATTCACCAGACTAGACATACAACATACCAGCATATATGAAAAACGTAATTATCGTTAGCCTCATAGCATAATTTCCTACATCATGCTTCACGTCAGCCGAGCTTTGTATGTGGTGTCAAACATGTCCATGTCAAAGAGATGACTTGGGCAGATAGTGGTTTTGTAATGTAACAACAATCATTTTGATAGTAGGCAATAATGCCCAGTGAATCAGTAGTGTTTGGAGAGTAGAGTTAGGCAGATATCTACATTTGGCCAAAATATGACTAACATTATGTAATTTCCTGTATCTTACCAGGATAGTGGTGACTATGAGGGTTCTATTGGCCATGGAGTCGGTCACGTTGGTGGAGGAGTCCTTGTTGCTGTCGGTCAGATTAAGGCCAGTGTTGGAGTTCCACACTCCAATCTGAGGGAATAATCACCAGGTTCATTATTTTCATAATCATCATCTTACCTCAGTGACTGTGGAGATATTTCATCAAGTTGTGTGACGGGTTAGCAAAGATGATGAGTTCCCAGTATCATCTTTGTCTCTTTGAACAAAGTCAGTCAGATAATGGACCTATCGCTAAGCCACGCCCCCTTTGACTAACAAACAACGCTTCACTGACAGTGACTGTCTGACCGACCGTGACTGAATGACATTCAATGACTTACAATGGCGGGAGTTGGCAAATTTCTGATTTCTGATTTACCACAGCAAGTAATAGACATGTTTTTTAAAGATGACAAGAATATTTAATCTAGAAGCTTTTCACCATCAGATATTAGCGAGTTGTTTGTCAGAGTTTTCTGCCTGTAGTGACTTTTGCTGTGATATGATTGGACAATTTCTATTTTGGGGCGTGGCATAGCGATAGGTCCATTAAATAACGGTTTAGAGAATCTGTGAATAGGGGAGGACTGAGGAACAAGGGAAAGAAAGGACAATAATTCAACATCTCAAAATATCTTAAAAATACAGATACAGGGCCATACAGATGTTTGTCTGTCAACTTCTGACTCTCCAGTGCCTAGAAAGGAGTTTGTCTATTGAGCTGGGTGGTATTTCATCAACGTCGCTAAAAGAAACTCCAGGCTTATTTTAATAGGTCTCGTGAGACTTATAAAAAATAAGGCAGATTCTTTTTAATAATTCTCATGGGATTTATCTAAAAAAGCCTGGATTCTCCTTTAGCGACGTTGATGGAATACCCCCCTGGTACATTTCCTGAGGAGAATAGTACAGATGGACACTAACACCACAGAGGACAGATGGTGGAGGCAGGTCAAAGGTTAAACATCACAGGGGCAGGCAGCGAACCACAGTACAAACCTTTTTCCACACTTTATTTAGGCGGTTATTGCCTCCGATTTTCTTTTAAAAAGGAGAGAAAGACACAACATACAACATAAACAGTGGAGAAATACCACTGCCTTCGCCATTTTCATTAACATGTCGACATAAACACGTTGTGGTGGCTAGTGGCTAGCATCCTCAACATGTTTACGTTGAAGAGGTTTACAACAAGTTATCCAGAGAGATACTCTGGCTAATGTCTTGGTGACATGTACCAACAACACACAGTGTACAACAGTATAATAATATGGGTGAAACGGCTCAGAACTCAACCTTTTCCATGCCGTCTTCCTTCAGACTGATAACGTCCAGGTCAAACTCTTTCCGTAAGCCGTCTGTCTTGTTAACGATGATCTGCCCTGTCAGACCGTTCCACTGTGCCTGATGGGATAGAAGGGTACAAGACAATGTCATTCCTGCATGTTTATTCATCCTTACAGAGGTTAGCCTGAGACACCTGCTTCCCCCTATACTGTGTCTCCTAAGAGTTCTACTTCCCCCCTTGTACTGTTTATAATCTTTCTTTCTTCTTCTATCACGACGACTGCCCATGGCCCCTGGCCTGTGCCAGATTACTCTTCCTGCTACGACTGGTGGATTGATGATTCACTTGCTTAGTCAATTGTATTGATTGTAAATCGCTTTGGAATAATGCTAAATGACAAGAACGTAAATGTAGATGTAATAAACCTGAACCCTAACCCTAAGGACTACATTACCCATCAGCCCTACCTCCCGCCTCCTCACCTCTTTGAACATGTTCATGAAGCGCGAGCCGAAGCGCCAGGGTTTGTGTCTGTGGCACTGCAGGGAGCTGACGGTGATCTGGGAGGAGCGCTGCGAGGCGGCGGCCACCATGTAGACGGCGTCGTACATCAACGCTGCCTCAGTCTGAAACACATCAACGCTGCCTCAGTCTGAAACACATCACAGCTGCCTCAGTCTGAAACACATCACAGCTGCTTCAGTCTGAAACACATCACAGCTGCTTCAGTCTGAAACACATCACAGCTGCTTCAGTCTGTCTGAAACACATCACAGCTGCCTCAGTCAGTCTGAAACACATCACAGCTGCCTCAGTCAGTCTGAAACACATCACAGCTGCCTCAGTCAGTCTGAAACACATCACAGCTGCTTCAGTCTGAAACACATCACAGCTGCCTCAGTCTGAAACACATCACAGCTGCTTCAGTCTGAAACACATCACAGCTGCCTCAGTCTGAAACACATCACAGCTGCCTCAGTCTGAAACACATCACAGCTGCTTCAGTCTGAAACACATCACAGCTGCTTCAGTCTGTCTGAAACACATCAACGCTGCCTCAGTCTGAAACATCACAGCTGCCTCAGTCTGAAACACATCACCATGTCAGCCTGTCTCATCACCTAACTGGATTTGTGCAGTATGTTGACTGTCCCACCAGAGAGAATAAGACCCTCGACCTACTGTATGCAAATGCCAAGGAGGCATACACTGTCTCAGCACTCCCACCACTTGGCAGGTCAGATCACAATCTGGTCCTACTCCAGCCCTCCTACAAACCCTGTGTTGTGAGGCAGCCTGTGACCACCAGGACACTCAGGAAGTGGACATCGGAGGCCTGTGAGACCCTCAGGGCCTGTTATGAATGCACAGACTGGGTGGAACTGCAGAACACAGAAGGTAATAGGGGGCGCACAGCTGTGGACAGGATGGTTGACTGCTGCACTGACTATTTGACATGGTGCAGGGACATGATTGTTCCGACGAGGACGGTGCGTTGCTTTCCAAACAATAAACCATGGATTACCTGTAACATCTAGAGGCTACTGAACCAAAAAAAAGGCTGCCTATAGAGAGGGGGACAGAGAGAAGAGCAGGCTGATACAACAAGAGCTAAAGAGGAGTCTGAAACAGGCCAAGGTGGACTACAAGAACAAGGTGGAGAGGAAGCTGCAACACAGCAACACCAGAGAGGTGTGGAAGGGGATGAAGACCATCACCGGCTACAAACAGAAGAACAGTCAGGCAGCGGTCCCAGACTTGGCTAAGGCCAATGAGCTCAACCACTTTTTCAACAGGTTTGACTCAGCGGCCGGTGCCTACTCTGTCCCTGCTGCCCCTCCCACTACCTCTCCCGCTTCACCAGCCTCCCCCACATCCCACAGCTACAGCCTCGGCAGCACGGCTGGGCCCCCTTCCCCTCCCCTCCCCCCTCCCTTCCCCTCCCCTTCCCCTCCTCTCCCCCCCTCTCCCACCAAGCCCCCCCCTGTCCCTCACAGTGGAGGAGGTAAGGGCGGAGCTGAAGAGGCTGCACCCTGGAAAGACGGCGGGTCCTGATGGGGTGTGCTCGCGGCTGCTGAAGGTCTGTGCAGACCAACTGGCTGAGCCCCTCCAGAAGCTCTTTAACCTGAGTTTACAGTCAGGGACGGTGCCGGTTCTGTGGAAAACATCATGTCTCGTGCCGGTACCCAAAACTGGGCGCCCGGCCGAGCTCAACGACTACAGACCGGTTGCCCTCACTTCACATACTATGAAGACACTGGAGCGGCTGTTTCTGAGACATCTGAGACCACAGACTGAACATGCACGCGATCCCCTGCAGTTCGGGTACCAGGAAAGAGTTGGTGTGGATGACGCTGTCCTCTACCTCCTTCATCGTGCTTACTCCTACCTGGATGAGCCAGGAAGTCAGGTGAGGATAATGTTTTTCGACTTCTCAAGTGCCTTTAATACCATCCAGCCTATTCTACTCCAAGAGAAGCTTTCAGGTATGGGGGTTGATCCCTCCACTACATCCTGGATCATGGACTACCTCACTGGACGGCCACAGTCAGTCAGGCTGGGGAACTGTGTCTCGGACACAGTAGTGAGCAACACCGGGGCTCCGCAGGGAACTGTGCTGGCTCCCTTCCTGTTCACCCTGTACACGTCAGACTTCACCTACAACTCAGAGTCCTGCCACGTACAGAAGTACTCTGACGATACAGCCATAGTGGCGTGCGTGAGGGATGGACGGGAGGGGGAGTACAGGGATCTGATAGGAGCCTTCAGCGTCTGGAGCGAGAGGAATGGTCTGCTCCTCAATCCAACCAAGACCAAGGAGCTCGTTATAGACTTCCGCAGGTCTAAGCCACCTCGGTTGCCCATTAACATCCGGGGCGAGGATATCGAGGTGGTGAAGACCTACAAGTACCTGGGGGTGCATCTGGACGACAAACTGGACTGGTCCGCCAACACAGATGCACTCTACAGGAATGACCAGAGCAGGCTATACTTCCTGAGGAGACTTAGGTCTTTTGAAGTGTGTGGAGAGATGCTGGCTATGTTTTACCAGTCTGTCATGGCCAGCATTCTCTTCTACGCTGCAGTCTGCTGGGGTGGCAACATCACAAAGAGGGACACCAGACGGCTGGACAAGCTGGTGAAAAAGGCGGGTTCAATGGTGGGAAGGAGTCTGGACTCTCTGGGGACGGTGGTGGAGAGAAGGACGAGGAGCAAGCTGCTGTCCATCAGGGACAACCCCAACTACCCCCTCCATCATGTCCTCACTGGGCAAACCAGCAGCCGCCGCAGAGGGCGGTTCATTTCGGTACGCTCCCGGACGGATCGCTATAAAAAATAATTTATCCCGGCTGCTCTAAGACTGTTCAACAGCAACTAAAGTAGTAGTCGGGGTCAAGGCTCCTGAATTTGTATCGAATTGAATCTGTATTTATTTATTTATTTATTTTAATCATCATCATCATCATCACTTTTTTGGTATTTTAATATCATAGCTATAGCCATCATTTTACCCATTTTTCTATCATGATCTTACTGTTTTTTATACTTTACATGGCTGGCCCAGTATTTCCCCACGGGGATAAATAAAGTAGAATTGAATTGAATTGAATTGAATGGAATTGAATTGAATTGAATTGAATTGAATTGAATTGAATTGAATTGAATTGAATTGAATTGAATTGAATTGAATTTAATTGAATTGAATTGAATTGAATTTAATTGAATTGAATTGAATCACAGCTGCTTCAGTCTGTCTGAAACACATCACAGCTGCTTCAGTCTGAAACACATCACAGCTGCCTCAGTCTGAAACACATCACAGCTGCCTCAGTCTGAAACACATCACAGCTGATTCAGTCTGAAACACATCGTACTCAATCAAAATGTTCTGACTTTTCTTTTGAAACAGACACAAACTCGCTAGTCAAGCTTAAACACTGCAACAACGCAATGGATTGGGTGAGTAATCCCCACTGCTACCTAGTTAACTAGAACACTACTTTACATTGTTACCTAGTTAACTAGAACACTACTTTACATTGTTACCTAGTTAACTAGAACACTACTTCACATTGTTACCTAGTTAACTACAACACTACTTTACATTGTTACCTAGTTAACTAGAACACTACTTTACATTGTTACCTAGTTAACTACAACACTACTTTACATTGTTACCTAGTTAACTACAACACTATTTTACATTGTTACCTAGTTAACTACAACACTACTTTACATTGTTATCAGGCTCACAAAACAAGCTGTGTTAGTTGACTAGTGATGCGTCGATGAAATGTATTCACATTTTTCGAAAGAAAAGTCAGATCATTACATCGAATCCCGACATGAGGACCAAAACATTAGAATGTGTCACATATTATAAATATAATCATAATACTTTTTTTTTTTTTTTAACGTTTCCTTCTCTCACTGAGACTGCCATGGCCCCTGGCCTGAGCTAGGTTACTCTTCCTGCTACGACTGGTGGATTGATGATTCACCTGCTTAGTCATAGATAAACATAGGATGAAAGGTTAAAGGTTAAAGCTAACTGACGGTCATCATGCATCCTAACTATGATCTTAGATAAACATAGGATGAAAGGTTAAAGGTTAAAGCTAACTGACGGTCATCATGCATCCTAACTATGATCTTAGATAAACATAGGATGAAAGGTTAAAGGTTAAAGCTAACTGACGGTCATCATGCATCCTAACTATGATCTTAGATAAACATAGGATGAAAGGTTAAAGGTTAAAGCTAACTGACGGTCATCATGCCCTCCATCATGCCCGTCTCAGCCTTGGGGGGTTGCTGCTGGCGCTCCAGGGACCACTTCTCCACCACCGCCGCCACCAGGGGGGAGTCGATGTTCAGCAGGCGGAAGCCCGTCATGTTTACCCCGCTGTACCGGTACGGCTCCAGGTCCAACGCAAACAGGTCCTGTAAGAAGGAGGAAGACATGTTAACACAAAAAAACAACAACATTTATTTCTTTCTTCTTCTATCACGACGACTGCCAATGGCCCCTGGCCTGAGCTAGATTACTCTTCCTGCTACGACTGGTGGATTGATGATTCACTTGCTTAAATGTATGGATTTTAAGTCGCTTTGGAATAAGGCGTCTGCTAAATGCCAAAAATGTAAATGTGAATACAACACAGGGGCTCCAAGTGTAAAAATGTAGTTCAATTAAATGACTTAAGTCGAAAATGTCCCCTATATGAACAAAAAGTCTACACCAAACATGTCTCCCACGAATAATGTATTTGTATAAGTACCAACATGTGAGTATCCTCTAAGTATTGGAAAGAGGAAGCATTTTGTCTTCTTTAAATAAAAAAAATACTACAATGTTAAAGTAGATATAGAAAAAGGAAGGAAAAAAAAGGTTTTAAAACAAAAAGAAAATAGGAATACACTTCAGAGCCCTATTATATCAAACTATTAATTCACAGATGGTACAGAGAGAGTTGTGTAGTGGATTTAATCTTGTTTCTTCTCTATTGATATTGAATATTGAGCACAGGGAGATCGGTCAACTTAGCTTGAAGCCTTTTATTAATAAAGTTACATGACAGCAGTCTAGAGCCTCAGAGCCTCCTCCTTCTCTGAGCTCAGCCCTTATATACAAAGTCAACACCTTTTATGAGATCACTAATCTTGGCAAACAAATGTGGTGACAGGAAACTAGACTTTAGTAAGTACCACAAAGTTATTGCGCAACAAGTTATTGGCCCTGTCCCCAGGTAGACTGAATCGTTAGCTACGTCGATTTGCCAGAATGTAGAGATACAGACTTCAGTTCTCAGTATATTTGATATAAAACTACAACAGTTGTCTGGAGACTCAGAGGTTAAAGATGTCTGCCGGTCCACCTCAGAGCCAGGGAACAACGTTGTGTCTGGGTCACATCAACATTCTGGCCACCACCTGGCCTTTCTGTGGCCAAAGCCCTGGCTTGGTTCTGGAAACCCAAACTGTGGTTCTACTTCTGGGTCATCAGTCCAAGTGGCCAATGCCAGCCAAGATGGCTGGCCCTTTCATGGCAACAAACTCGCTTAGTTACGGCAACCAAACCTGTTCCACTGAAATTGTGCTCAAGATCTTAGCAGATGTACTGCATCCAGATCAGGCTGACTTCTGGTTGTATTGTGAGCAGGATTTGGTTTATTATGGCAACCATAACATAACCATAACAGCTGTTTATATGGGAACCTGTTTGATTTCATTTGATTCATTAGGATCCCCATTACTCTTCCTGGAGTCCACACAAAACATAAGGATTTGTTAGTCTGTCAACCGTATTGAAAAGGATGCTTTGATATTATTGATAAATTGATGTTATTGTTTATGATCTTAGAGAAAAACGATTGTCTGGCGCTTCTTATTTCTAAGTTATAGTTTAGAAGATTCTCTATAGATATCATAGTGGACTTGAAGGTTCGTTTTTCTCCATCTGCGCTCTGCTTTACGGCATTCTCTTACAATACAGAGAGAGAGGAAGAGAGAGAAGAAGAGTGGAAAGAGAGAGAGGAAGAAAGGAAAGAAAAGGAAAAAAGCTATGATACAACACGTAACCTGCTTACCAGCGTGGTGAAGAAGTAGTGGTAATACTCTGTCATCATGCCCATGGACAGGATCTGTCTGAGGATGTCTGCGGAGGTCTGGTGGGAGCAGTCGAAGATCACGTAGAACTCCTTCCCCTTCTTCATCTCCTTCAGCAGCGGCCGCGCGTCTTTACTCCTCATGGGCAGCTGGCGGATCTTGATCTTGATGCTGTATCTGGACGGCGCTTTGATCAACTCTTGCAAACGAATCAAACCTTGAATAAAGACAGAAGTAAGTAAGTAAAATGTATTTGTACAGCACCTTTCCCAAACCAAGGGTCACAAAGTGCTTTACACATAGAGAACATAATAAAGAAGAAACATAATAAAACATAATAAAAGAGCGAAAGTCATAGCAGGTTAAAATAAGCAAACAAGTGGAAATAAGAGACAGACAGACAACATGTGTACAACAATATCAACAGGACACAGAATGACAGGCTTTTGGATATACAGGACAGTCTTTAGATGTTTTTTTAAAAGCCTTTGCCCGAGACCGCTGATCCTGAGAAACTGTTGTTGTTGTGTGAATCTGGATGAAAACACGGAATATGCGAAGCCATTTTAGTGACGCGTTATGTGTCACGACTTGGGGAAAAGGTCCGCATGTCGGGAATTGTGAAAGCAATCGAGCAAAACAAGTGTGTAAAAAAAAGAAAATCAGTTTTTTTTGCATATGATGAAAATGTAAGCGATAAAGAACCCAATCAATATCACAACCAACAGTTTTACATTCACTAAATACCGACAGTTTGTTAGCAAACTTGGGTGGGGGGGGGGGGGTAGTATTCTGTAAATTGATAAAGCCACAGCACTCTCCAAAGACAGAAGTCTCTGTATATCCCTCCTGGTCAGCCCACCCACCAGTGGCGTCTTCGTATACGACCGTGACCGTCTTCCACTTGTAGAACTGCACAATGTCCAGCACGGCTCTGCTGATGGAGGCGTACTCCGGGTAGAGGTTGATGTAGAAGCTGTCCTTGTTGTCCACTGACGGGTGTTTCCAGCGGGTCTGGATGTGCGGCACCTCC
This sequence comes from Nansenia antarctica, assembly GCF_963989245.1. Taxonomy (NCBI): domain Eukaryota; kingdom Metazoa; phylum Chordata; class Actinopteri; order Argentiniformes; family Microstomatidae; genus Nansenia; species Nansenia antarctica. The sequence continues at coordinate 89,402,789 of NC_137674.1, read as the reverse complement.
AGGGCGTTGCAGATGGACTGGACCGCACTGACCGAGGAGCTGTGAGACGGTCCGAACACCGCCCCCACGCCCAGCGCCAGCTGGTCACAGGCTAGGGGCGTGTGAGGGACGGGAGAGGAGAGAAGGTTAGAGCAGGAGGGAGAATTGAGCTCGGGAACATGACGTCACAGTTGCTATGTCCGCCCACCATATTCGCCGTATTCTTTGGTACATCATTTCGTTATTTATTCTTTATTTTCGTTATTTGGTAGGCCTATATCATTTTGTTATAATTTTCATTAGCTATCTGGAAGCATGACGTAGAGAATGTAAAACAGTTGGAGGCGCTGTAATGTCAACGGTTGGGAGAGCAAAGAACATCGGGCCGTATCCCACAATGCAGCGGCGTGACGTCGATCCCCAAGTTTAATAAGTGAAAGCGTTTTTCTTTTTGATGTTCCGATATTATAGGAAATCAAGTATCACCAACAGTGGTACAAGTCGTGAGCTTAGAATGATAAGGTTCTATCTCCGTTTAGGGTAGTTCAGAGATATTGAGCGTCAAAGTTTCTACATTCCATTATGTTTTGCGAGATGGAACCTTTGTATTTTATTAATTACTAACTTAAAAATGTCATTAAAATAACACCACACAGGCATTAATAAACACCTAATGGATCAGATTATGTAAAAAACTCAAAAATGGAGATATAACCTTATAATTCTAACGTCACGAAATGTCAAGTGTAACAGGACTTCTCCTCCTCAACTGTTGAAGCAACCGAAATGAGTGTGACAATGTAAACAAATAAGAAATACCGAAACAAAAGAGGAATATGAAGAGAATAATTAAATAATCCTTACCTCTTCTAGAGGCCTCAAAACTGTCATACAGATTTATTCTCTGGATGTCGTACGTCAAGGTGGTGTTTGGCATTAAGGTCCGGTTTCTGTTTATGTTGGTTACAGCAAATTTGAAGGCCAGTTCCTCAACACTGATTGGTTCATTCTCCAGGGTCTCAAAGATCCCCCCTGTAACGACAGAAGAGGGAGAAGGTTGACGCGAGCAAATGAGCATAATCCAATGTCGTTCAAAATTGTGTGGCATATACTATTCGGGCTGCAACAACTAGTCTATGTAGCTTAATCAATGACGTTGATTATGTAAATGTTTCGGTGAAGATGGAGGTGGATTCTTCCAAAAACTCAGACCCAGTGTCGTAAGCGTGGGAATACTTTAAGCAGTAACCAAATAATATGGTGTTTTCTTCACTGTTAGAGATCCTAAAACTGTTGTTTGTTATATTGAGTGGGGCTCTTCAACACTTCAACTTTCGTAATATGAAACAAAACACTTTTTAAAGGAGGGTTTTGGTCGTTTGTGCGACTTGCGGACCTCTTCACCAGACCGTGTCACATATTCACACCGTTGCATCACGTGGCCAGATTCCAAATGTGTTCGTCACATGATGCCATTGGATAATGAAATACAGATGACATGATTTATTTCATTGTCTGATCAGCAGTTTGACCTTGTATGACTATCTATCCCATCTATGTCTAATTTTTTAGAAGACCATTTTAAAACAACAGGCTACAACAGTAACAATGCTATTATGCTTAAAAACAGACAGTTGGAAAAAGTCAGTGAATCATGGCGCTTCTCCACTACCGTCCCGTACCGTACCAGAACTTGTGCTCCCGGATTGTTTTGTTTTCTCCACTGCCAGCTGGGCCGTACCGGGCCGTAGTACCGTACTGATGTTAGCTACCCTTCCTGACTCGGAGCGAAAGGTACTATCCGTGCTACGATGTGACGCTGCAGACCGTTGATCGGTTTGATTGATAAGTGACGCGTCACACAGCTGTTGTCCGAGAGCCTTGAGACCGAAAGCTCGCAATAAACACAGTTTTTTGCACAGATTTGAGTGTGCAAATGCTGCTGTTTTGCACCCTATTTGATACTCTTCAGCTGCAGCACCCCAGGATTGTTAGTCTTTGTCTACTTATGCTTCCCTGTGTCTTCCCTCTGTGTCAGTTGTTTGTCGTTCGTCATGTGTGAGTGTGTGAGTGTGAGAGTGTGAGTGTGAGTGTGAGTGTGAGTGTGAGTGTGAGTGTGAGTGTGTCAGTTGTTCATTGTGTGTGTGTGTGTGTGTGTCCGTGTCCATCCCCTCCCTCATAGCCTGATCCCTCACCTGTTTGGAAGTTAAGTACTGAGAGACTGTTGCTGAGGTTATTGTTCGGTTGCGTTCTGTTGTTTGCTCAATTAAAGAGTACCTTTATTTAGAATTCTACATCTGCATCCCGTCTCCTATGTTCTGCTTTGCACCTGGGTCCAACTACCTTAGCTTCTCATAACACAGTAAACCTAAACTAAAAACAGTAACTAAACCTGCACTCTCGGTGCGTTCACGTTTAATACAACCACAGGAGAGAGAGACAGTGTCCTTAACAGTCCAACAATAGAAAGGGCATTATGACAAGTCATGGGACCAATGCACTTCTCTATACAATGTAGATAGCACAGTTCATCTCAACGGCATCTTATTATTATTAAGTTAACGAAAGATCAGAAGCCATTTGCCATATATTAACAATGCATCTCATTAATTAGATCCAGAGATCATGTAAAGCAACTATTGAAACAATAAACTTGCAAATATCACTAGGTAACCTTGTGTGAAAACAATCGTTGTGGAATTGACTGTGACGTTGTGATTTAGATTTTGAAGAAGAAACAAGCTGATACTCTCCTTGGGGGCATTCTCCATCACTCACACACAAGCCTTGTCTGTTTCTCCATCACTCACACACAGGCCTTGTCTGTCTCTCCATCACTCACACACAGGCCTTGTCTGTCTCTCCATCACTCACACACAGGCCTTGTCTGTCTCTCCATCACTCACACACAGGCCTTGTCTGTCTCTCCATCACTCACACACAGGCCTTGTCTGTCTCTCCATCACTCACACACAGGCCTTGCCAGTCCTGATCATGGTTACCGAGCCTCCATTAGTGTGTGTGTGTGTGTGTGTGTGTGTGTGTGTGTGTGTGTGTGTGTGTGTGTGTGTGTGTGTGTGTGTGTGCGTGCGTGCGTGCGTGTGTGTGTGAGAGAAGGGTTGGAAGCAACAACAGGACCTGTTAACGTCCTTCATTCTACTCATTGAAATATTAAATTCTCCTTCCAAAACCCGTTAATTACTTTTCAGTAAGTCAAATTTGTACCTTTCCTTCTGACTTAAATATACGACTAACATCATTTTAGTATCAATTCAAAAGTTATGTTGTGTTTGTGTACTAATGTGACACTGTTAGGGCTTTCACACCGGCAAAGAACCGTGCCGGTTCGCGTTCGCAAACCAAGTCTGGAACCGGCCGGCGCGTTCAGACCGAAGCTCAATTGGTTCGGAACCTGAAAAGTTGGTTCGCAGCGGGCACCAAAAAATAGTGGTTCTCAAGTGAACCAAAAACGAGAACCGTGACGTCGTCAGAGGGTGTGTCATATTCTAGGCTGCAGAGACCAGCAAGGAGGAAGTAGACAACATGTAATCTAATCTAAATCTAATCATTAGTGATCAAAAACAATATCAAAAGTGTCATTATTCTCTCTATCTTCCTCACATGCTCAGCAAACACACACACGCACACGCTCGCGGACATGCGCGAACGCGAATTTCGTAATGCCAGTAATGGAGCAGCTGATTAGTAAAAGAACGCATATAGAAAGTGTCTTTTGTTTTGTTTCACAGAAAATTGTGTTTATTTCAGATACTGTAGTGGAAGATATTATCCTCTTTTCCAGTGAAATGTTTGTTTATCCCGCCCCTTCATCACCCAGCGTTGATGCCGCGGATGGTTCAGGTTACACTGGTATGAACGCGGGCTCATTCGCCAGACAGCACCAAGGTTCAGAGGTTTCCGAACGCGAACGCGAACCGGCACGGTTCTTTGCCGGTGTGAAAGCCCTATGTGAAGCTCCAATCATGACAACAAGGAACCGTGAAATAAATATTCTAAATCAACACGATTCACTTTCTGTTTAAGGCATCAGACAGATCTCTTTATCTGAGTCATTTACATTAACAGCTGATGCCAGGTCCTACCTGCGGCTCCAACATAGTGGCCTTGGATGACAGAGGATGTTTACCTGCTGCTGTCGCTCTAGTATCGTTTCATAGAAATACAGATCGCTTATAATTGTTGCTTCCAACCCTTTACTTACACACACAGACACACACACACACACACGCACACACACACACACACACACACACACACACACACACACACACACACACACACACACACACACACACACACACACACACACACACATACACACTATAAGCTTACAACAACTATCCTCAGAGGTTGAAGATGTTTTTGTAGAAATGTTTTATACTGTTAAAAACAATTTTTTAAAAAACATTTCCAATTCATTAGAGAATATACTGTCAACTTTCCTTTGATAATTAAAATGAATAATAACGTTTTAACCACAATAAACAATAGACAAATTAAGTGTCACTTAATACACATAGTTACTAAAGCCAAAATGTTCTGGAACTACACTCACACTCCACCTCCAGACCTCTATCTCTGTGAAGCGACCTTGGCTTCCCTGAAAGTTATTATTATTATTAAAGGTAGGGTCATTTCTGCCCAACTGAACTTTTGTCAACAAACAATACAATACACAATACAATACACGATACAAAACACAATACAATACACAATACAATACACAATACAAAACACAATACAATACACAATACAAAACACAATACAATACACAATACAAAACACTACATTATGTCTGCTGCCACACTCTGACAGGCAGGGCTTATCAGAGATGAGGTGAACTTCTCCCCACAGAGCGCCATTGTTACGTTGTTACATTGTCATATTTCTCTACAACGCTTCTTCAACAACAAAAGGGCTGTTTGTTCAGCTTTCACCCTTATGGTTCCATGTAGTAACATTTTCTTTTCTTTTTTAAAGTAATTTTTTCTGAGTGGGGCAGTCCCACTCATATTTGTCATTGCATTGGACAGATACAGTGAAGACAGACAGGAAAGTAAGGAGAAGAAGGGAGAGAGGGCATGTCAGCAGGGCATGGGCCGGATTCTAACCCATGCCGACATGAGCATATGTGTGCACTGTAGACCGCGGTTCTAGACCACTGGACCACCCCAGGCCATGGTGCTAGACCACTGGACCACCCCAGGCCATGGTGCTAGACCACTGGACCACCCCAGGCCATGGTACTGGTGCTAGACCACTGGACCACCCCAGGCCATGGTGCTAGACCACCGGACCACCCCAGGCCATGGTGCTAGACCACTGGACCACCCTAGGCCATGGTACTAGACCACTGGACCACCCCAGGCCACTGGACCACCCCAGGCCATGGTGCTACACCACTGGACCACCCCTGACCATGGTGCTAGACCACTGGACCACCCCAGACCATGGTGCTAGACCACTGGACCACCCCAGGCCATGGTGCTAGACCACTGGACCACCCCAGGCCATGGTGCTAGACCACTGGACCACCCCAGACCACAGTACCATTTCCACAGAGGGTTCTGCATGGAACCCAGAAGGGTTCTCCATGGAATGTAAAAGGGTTCCATAAAGTTTCTTCCACAGGGCCGCCAAATCTTTTGGAAAATCCTACAGGAGAACTTACACACCACTCACCACCCACCAACCACTTACACACTTACACACCACTCACCACCCACCAACCACTTACACACTTACGGTACACACCACTCACCACCCACCAACCACTTACACACCACTCACCAGCCACCAACCACTTACACACCACTCACCACCCACCAACCACTTACACACTTACACACTTACAAACCACTCACCAACCACTTACACACTTACACACTTACACACCACTCACCACCCACCAACCACTTACACACTTACACACCACCCACCAACCACTTACACACCACTCACCACCCACCAACCATTTACACACCACTCACCACCCACCAACCACTTACACACTTACACACCACCCACCAACCACTTACACAATTACACACCACCCACCAACCACTTACACACTTACACACCACCCACCAACCACTTACACACTTACACACCACTCACCAACCACTTACACACTTACACACCAACCACTTACACACTTACATACTTACACACCACCCACCAACCACTTACACACCACTCACCAACCACTTACACACTTACACACCACTCACCAACCACTTACACACTTACACACCACCCACCAACCACTTACACACCACCCACCAATCACTTACACACTTACACACCACCTACCAACCACTTACACACTTACACACCACTCACCACCCACTTACACACTTACACACCACCCACCAACCACTTACACACTTACACACCACTCACCACCACCAACCACTTACACACCACCCACCAACCACTTACACACTTACACACCACCCACCAACCACTTACACACTTACACACCGCTCACCACCCACCAACCACTTACACACTTACACACCACCCACCAACCACGTACACACTTACACTTACACACCACTCACCACCACCAACCACTTACACACTTACACACCACCCACCAACCACTTACACACCACCCACCAACCACTTACACACTTACTCACCACCCACCAACCACTTACACACTTACACACCACCCACCAACCACTTACACACCACCCACCAACCACTTACACACTTACTCACCACCCACCAACCACTTACACACTTACACACCACCCACCAACCACTTACACACTTACACACTTACACACCACTCACCACCCACCAACCACTTACACACCAACCACTTACACACTTACACACCACTCACCAACCACCAACCACTTACACACTTACACACCACTCACCACCACCAACCACTTACACACCACTCACCACCACCAACCACTTACACACCACCCACCAACCACTTACACACTTACACACCACCCACCAACCACTTACACACCACTCACCACCCACCAACCACTTACACACTTACACACCACTCACCACCCACCAACCACTTACACACGTACACACCACCCACCAACCACTTACACACTTACACACCACCCACCAACCACTTACACACTTACACACCACCCACCAACCACTTACACACTTACACACCACTCACCACCACCAACCACTTACACACCACCCACCAACCACTTACACACTTACACACCACCCACCAACCACTTACACACTTACACACCACTCACCACCCACCAACCACTTACACACTTACACACCACCCACCAACCATGTACACTAGGGGTGTAACGGATCACCTAACTCACGGATCGGATCGTGTCACGGATTTTGAGTCACGGATCGGATCATTTTTCGGATCAACACAAAACATATATATTTTTTAATAAAAACAACATTTTCCTTGAATTCTGTAAAAACACCACTTTTAATGTGTGAAACAAAAAAACAACATTCAAGATGTCAAAACTGATATATATATCACATATGTATATAACATCTATATATAACAACATATATATATATAACAACATATATATAACATCACTGCTGCAAAGTAACAGAGTACTTTTTTTGTGTGTTTACACAATCACCCAGGCTGCTTAGCGGGTGATATGACGTGATATAATTGGGACAGAGATGAGTGAATGAATGTTGTTGTCAACTCAGTACACATGCAGAGAGTGAGAATAAAGCGCACATGATTGTTTTTCTACCGGTTACATTTGAATGAATGAATGGTCTTTATTGTCATTGCTACAGTACAGGTACCAAACAACGAAATTTAGGAGGGGTGGCTCCCCTGGTGTTAGGAAAGAAAAAAAAAGAAAAAAAAACGATTTTGCTATTGATCCGCGGTACACATGCGTTCCGAACCGTGGAGGGCGATCCGAACGGATCACGGATTATCCGTGATCCGTTACACCCCTAATGTACACACTTACACTTACACACCACTCACCACCACCAACCACTTACACACTTACACACCACCCACCAACCACTTACACACTTACTCACCACCCACCAACCACTTACACACTTACACACCACCCACCAACCACTTACACACCACTCACCACCCACCAACCACTTACACACTTACACACCACCCACCAACCACTTACACACTTACACACCACCCACCAACCATTTACACACTTACACACCACACATCAACCACTTACACACCACCCACCAACCACTTACTCACTTACACACCACTCACCAACCACTTACACACTTACACACCACCCACCAACCACTTACACACTTACACACCACCCACCAACCACTTACACACTTACACACCACCCACCAACCACTTACACACTTACACACCACTCACCACCCACCAACCGCTTACACACTTACACGCCACTCACCAACCACTTACACACCACCCACCAACCACTTACACACTAACACACCACTCACCACCCACCAACCACTTACACACTTACACACCACCCACCAACCACTTACACACCACCCACCAACCACTTACACACTTACACACCACTCACCACCACCAACCACTTACACACTTACACACTTGCACACCACCCACCAACCACTTACACACCACCCACCAACCACTTACACACCACTCACCAACCACTTACACACTTACACTTACACACCACCCACCAACCACTTACACACTTACACACTTACACACCACCCACCAACCACTTACACACTTACACACCACCCACCAAACACTTACACACTTACACACCACCCACCAACCACTTACACACTTACACACTTACACACCACCCACCAACCACTTACACACTTACACACCACCCACCAACCACTTACACACTTACACACCACTCACCACCCACCAACCACTTACATACCAACCACTTACACACTTACACACCACTCACCAACCACTTACACACTTACACACTTACACACCACCCACCAACCACTTACACACTTACACACCACCCACCAACCACGTACACACTTACACACCACCCACCAACCACTTACACACTTACACACCACTCACCACCACCAACCACTTACACACCACCCACCAACCACTTACACACTTACACACCACCCACCAACCACTTACACACTTACACACCACTCACCACCCACCAACCACTTACACACTTACACACCACTCACCACCCACCAACCACTTACACACCACTCACCACCCACCAACCACTTACACACTTACACACCACTCACCACCCACCAACCACTTACACACGTACACACCACCCACCAACCACTTACACACTTACACACCACCCACCACTTACACACTTACACACCACCCACCAACCACTTGCACACTTACACACCACTCACCACCCACCAACCACTTACACACATACACACCACCCACCAACCACATACACACTTACACTTACACACCACTCACCACCACCAACCACTTACACACTTACACACCACCCACCAACCACTTACACACCACCCACCAACCACTTACTCACCACCCACCAACCACTTACACACTTACACACCACCCACCAACCACTTACACACCACTCACCAACCACTTACACACTTACACACCACCCACCAACCATTTACACACTTACACACCACCCACCAACCACTTACACACCACCCACCAACCACTTACACACTTACACACCACCCACCAACCACTTACACACTTACACACCACCCACCAACCACTTACACACTTACACACCACTCACCACCCACCAACCGCTTACACACTTACACACCACTCACCATCCACTTACACACCACCCACCAACTACTTACACACTTACACACTACTCACCACCACCAACCACTTACACACTTACACACCACTCACCACCCACCAACCACTTACACACTTACACACCACCCACCAACCACTTACACACCACCCACCAACCACTTACACACTTACACACCACTCACCACCACCAACCACTTACACACTTACACATTTGCACACCACCCACCAACCACTTACACACCACTCACCACCCACCAACCACTTACACACTTACACTTACACACCACCCACCAACCACTTACACACTTACACACCACTCACCACCCACCAACCACTTACACACTTACACACCACCCACCAAACACTTACACACTTACACACCACCCACCAACCACTTACACACTTACACACTTACACACCACCCACCAACCACTTACACACTTACACACCACCCACCAACCACTTACACACTTACACACCACCAACCACTTACACACTTACACACCACTCACCAACCACTTACACACTTACACACCACTCACCAACCACGTACACACTTACACACCAACCACTTACACACTTACATACTTACACACCACCCACCAGCCACTTACACACCACTCACCACCCACCAACCACTAACACACTTACACACCACCTACCAATCACTTACACACTTACACACTTACACACCACCCACCAATCACTTACACACTTACACACCACCTACCAACCACTTACACACCACCCACCAACCACTTACACACTTACACACCAACCACTTACACACTTACACACCACCCACCAACCACTTACACACTTACACTTACACACCACCCACCAACCACTTACACACTTACACACCACTCACCACCCACCAACCACTTACACACTTACACACCACCCACCAACCACGTACACACTTACACACCACCCACCAACCACTTACACACTTACACACCACCCACCAACCACTTACACACTTACACACCACCCACCAATCACTTACACACTTACACACCACTCACCACCCACCAATCACTTACACACTTACACTCCACCCACCAACCACTTACACACTTACACACCACTCACCAACCACTTACATACTTACACACTTACACACCACTCACCAACCACTTACACACTTACACTTACACACCACTCACCACCACCAACCACTTACACACACACACCACCCACCAACCACTTACACACTTACACTTACACAACACTCACCACCACCAACCACTTACACACCACCCACTACTCACCACCCACCAACCACTTACACACTTACACTTACACACTTACACACCACTCACCACCCACCAATCACTTACACACTTACACACCACCCACCAACCACTTACACACTTACACACCACTCACCACCCACCAACCACTTACACACTTACACACCACCCACCAACCACTTACAAACTTACACTTACACACCACCCACCAACCACTTACACTTACACACCACCCACCAACCACTTACACTTACACACCACTCACCACCCACCACCAACCACTTACACACCACCCACCAACCACTTACACACTTACACACCACCCACCAACCACTTACATACTTACACACCACCCACCAACCACTTACACACCACTCACCACCCACCAACCACTTACACACTTACACACCACCCACCAACCACTTACACACTTACACACCACTCACCAACCACTTACACACTTACACACCACTCACCAACCACTCACACACTTACACACCACCCACCAACCACTTACACACTTACACACCACCCACCAAACACTTACACACTTACACACTTACACACCACCCACCAACCACTTACACTTACACACCACTCACCAACCACTTACACACTTACACACCACCCACCAACCACTTACACACTTACACACTTGCACACCACCCACCAACCACTTACACACCACCCACTACTCACCACCCACCAACCACTTACACACTTACACACCACCCACCAAACACTTACACACTTACACACCACCCACCAACCACTTACACTTACACACCACTCACCAACCACTTACACACTTACACACCACCCACCAACCACTTACACACTTACACACTTGCACACCACCCACCAACCACTTACACACCACCCACTACTCACCACCCACCAACCACTTACACACTTACACACCACCCACCAACCACTTACACACTTACACACCACTCACCACCCACCAACCACTTACACACTTACACACCACCCACCACCACCCTACCAACATCCTCACTGCATACTCCACAAATGGAGACTTCATTGTGACGCTGTCTGGTCAATTGGTCCGCAATTGGTCGGCATCCGATTTAATGTTCTGACTCTTCTTTACAAACATGTAAATACAGTACCAGTCAAAAGTTTGGACACACTTTCCCCTTCAATTGAATACTGTACTATGGTGATGCTCTGCCAGGCCTGTACGGCAGCCATCTTTAGTTTTTGTTTGTTTTGAGGAAGTTTTGCCTAAAACCTTATCATCAGCAGTTATCGGAGACTAAGCTTTCTCCTCTTGTTTCAACGTTTACTGTACGGTTAGTTACTCTCATTTGCTCAAATAAAGAGTGCCTTTATTTTTTAATCCTACTCCTGCATCTCGTCTCCTCTGTTCTGCTCTACACCTGGGTCCAAATTTGATAGCTACTCATAACACACAACTAGCAGATCCCCAGTCTGCCAACATCATCACCACTGCTAAGAGTTCACACTGAAAACGGACCGTGCAAAAGCCACGATGGCCCTCTGTGAATTTGGATTAATTATCCTGTGAAGGGAAACCTTAAACCCAGCTAGCACAATGACGTAGTTGTCTACCCCCCCTCCCACCCCCCCAGACCCCGCCCCCCGCCCCCCCACCCTGGTCCAGTTCCCAGTGCCCCCCGCTCCCCCCTGGGCCGTCGCCAGGGTATCAGTGAATTAGGAGGTCTGACCCAGCCTACCCCCCCCCCCCTCTACCAGCCCTGTTTGATGTGGGGCACTGAGGTCCCTCTGTTCTGCAGGGGAGCTGCCAGAGACATCAGGCTCTTGCACTGACGTCCTGCTACCCAAACTAGTACGTATACTGACATCCTGCTACCCAAACTGGTACGTATACTGACATCCTGCTACCCAAACTGGTACGTATACTGACGTCCTGCTACCCAAACTGGTACGTATACTGACATCCTGCTACCCAAACTGGTACGTATACTGACATCCTGCTACCCAAACTGGTACGTATACTGACGTCCTGCTACCCAAACTGGTACGTATACTGACGTCCTGCTACCCAAACTGGTACGTATACTGACATCCTGCTACCCAAACTGGTACGTATACTGACGTCCTGCTACCCAAACTGGTACGTACACTGACATCCTGCTACCAAACTGGTACGTATACTGACATCCTGCTACCCAAACTAGTATGTATACTGACGTCCTGCTACTCAAACTGGTACGTATACTGACATCCTGCTACCCAAACTGGTACGTATACTGACATCCTGCCACCCAAACTGGTACGTATACTGACGTCCTGCTACTCAAACTGGTACGTATACTGACGTCCTGCTACCCCAAACTGGTACGTATACTGACATCCTGCTACCCAAACTGGTACGTATACTGACACCCTGCTACTCAAACTGGTACATATACTGACATCCTGCTACTCAAACTGGTACGTACTGACATCCTGCTACCCAAACTAGTACGTATACTGACGTCCTGCTAAACTGGTACGTATACTGAAATCCTGCTACCCAAACTAGTACGTATACTGACGTCCTGCTAAACTGGTACGTATACTGACGTCCTGCTACCCAAACTAGTATGTATACTGATGTCCTGCTAAACTGGTACGTATACTGACATCCTGCTACTCAAACTGGTACGTATACTGACATCCTGCTACCCAAACTGGTAGGTATACTGACGTCCTGCTACTCAAACTGGTACGTATACTGACATCCTGCCACCCAAACTGGTACGTATACTGACATCCTGCCACCCAAACTGGTACGTATACTGACGTCCTGCTACCAAACTGGTACGTATACTGACGTCCTGCTACCCAAACTGGTACGTATACTGACATCCTGCTAGTCAAACTGGTACGTATACTGACATCCTGCTACCCAAACTGGTACGTATACTGACGTCCTGCTACTCAAACTGGTACGTATACTGACGTCCTGCTACCCCAAACTGGTACGTATACTGACATCCTGCTACCCAAACTGGTACGTATACTGACATCCTGCTACCCAAACTGGTACGTATACTGACATCCTGCTACCCAAACTGGTACGTATACTGACATCCTGCCAACCAAACTGGTACGTATACTGACATCCTGCTACCCAAACTGGTACGTATACTGACATCCTGTTACCCAAACTAGTACGTATACTGACATCCTGCTAACTGGTACGTATACTGACATCCTGTTACCCAAACTGGTACGTATACTGACATCCTGCTAACTGGTACGTATACTGACATCCTGTTACCCAAACCGGTACGTATACTGATATCCTGCTACCCAAACTGGTACGTATACTGACATCCTGTTACCCAAACTGGTACGTACACTGACGTCCTGCTACCCAAACTGGTACGTATACTGACATCCTGCCACCCAAACTGGTACGTATACTGACATCCTGCCACCCAAACTGGTACGTATACTGACATCCTGCTACCCAAACTGGTACGTATACTGACATCCTGCTACTCAAACTGGTACGTACTGACATCCTGCTACCCAAACTGGTACGTATACTGACATCCTGCCACCCAAACTGGTACGTATACTGACATCCTGCTACCCAAACTGGTACGTATACTGACATCCTGCTACTCAAACTGGTACGTACTGACATCCTGCTACCCAAACTGGTACGTATACTGACATCCTGTTACCCAAACTGGTATGTATACTGACATCCTGTTACCCAAACTGGTACGTATACTGACATCCTGCTACCAAACTGGTACGTATACTGACATCCTGTTATCCAAACTGGTACGTACACTGACGTCCTGCTACCCAAACTGGTACGTATACTGACATCCTGCCACCCAAACTGGTACGTATACTGACATCCTGCCACCCAAACTGGTACGTATACTGACATCCTGCTACCCAAACTGGTTCGTATACTGACATCCTGCTACTCAAACTGGTACGTACTGACATCCTGCTACCCAAACTGGTACGTATACTGACATCCTGCCACCCAAACTGGTACGTATACTGACATCCTGCTACCCAAACTGGTACGTATACTGACATCCTGCTACTCAAACTGGTACGTACTGACATCCTGCTACCCAAACTGGTACGTATACTGACATCCTGTTACCCAAACTGGTACGTATACTGACATCCTGCTACCCAAACTGGTACGTATACTGACATCCTGTTACCCAAACTGGTACGTATACTGACATCCTGCTACCCAAACTGGTACGTATACTGACATCCTGCTACCCAAACTGGTACGTATACTGACATCCTGTTACCCAAACTGGTACGTATACTGACATCCTGCTAACTGGTACGTATACTGACATCCTGTTACCCAAACTGGTACGTATACTGACATCCTGCTAACTGGTACGTATACTGACATCCTGTTACCCAAACTGGTACGTATACTGACATCCTGCTACCCAAACTGGTACGTATACTGACATCCTGTTACCCAAACTGGTACGTACACTGACGTCCTGCTACACAAACTGGTACGTATACGTACAGTATCATCACTGGTCCATGTCCAACACATTGTTCTATGGCTGTTAAATGGAAGTAGCAATAATAATAATAATAATAATAATAATAATAACTTTATTTGTATAGCGCTTTTCCTGCAAACGTTGCAGCTCAAAGTGCTTTAATCATTATATAATCTTAATTTAATTATTTAATCATTTAAAGGCAATATTAAAAAGATGGGGTTGTAGTCTTGACTTGAACATATGTGCTGAGGTTGCATCCCTAATGTAAACTGGCAGTGAGACACAATCTGGAGCATAAAATGAGAATGCAGCCTCACCAAACCTCTTCTTTAGTACATGTGGTACAGCCAATGGTATTGGCTGTTCTAACACAGGTAGGAGAAGGAGACAGTATTATCTGTTGGCAAACAGAAGTGAAGGATTTGACCATCCTTGAGTGATGTGTAGACAAACATCCACCAGTGTTCATCAAGGCAGTCTGTATGGACAACAACATGCTAAACACACACACTGACAACATGCTAAACACACACAACACACAGGACAACAACATGCTAAACACACACAACACACAGGACAACAACATGCTTAACACACACACTGACAACATGCTAAACACACACACTGACAGAGACTGTGCTAGCCTCAACACAAGCCACAGACGCTGTCCTCTCCCCAGGATGAGGGTGTTGTGGCTGCTTAAGAACCATAGTTGGGAAAGATGGTAGATAGTCTCTCTGCATAGTGATTAGTGAGGGTAGTTTGGGCTTGGGGGAGAAGGTTGACCATTATTATCAGCCCTAGTGAGAGGCCCAATCTGATGGCGGTAACATGTTAACTGAAGCACACACCATATGGGAGAGATTAGGAGTTTGCATGGGGGTCATAAAGAAAATGACAGAAGATTACATCAGACAGCGGAGGATGGTTTAAAGTGATTAACAATATAAGGGACAGATTAGGACAATGTGAGAGGGTGGGGGGGTGGGGGGTGGGGGGGTGGGGGGTGGGGGGGGGTAGGAGACGACCCTACAATTAACCTAGGGGGTTATGTAACAGTACAATGTTTATATTCATACATCATCTTTTCAGAATGTGACTCTTCCTTGTTCACTGACTTGAGGAGTGTGGTCTTTTTTTCTGCTTTTTAAAAACTAATTTCTGGAAATGTAATTTGTCATTTTTCCACATTTCAGAGATATTTTGATCCCTGCTGTTTCAGCAAAATGTGAAATATGAGGCTCATATCTTCTAATCAAGAGACTGCTATGATACAGTCTCTTTAGGAAGTGTGTCATAGTGGCGGTCTTTACCAAGTATATATTAGGTTCTGGTCTCTGTTCTCTGTCTCAACAACAGAAAACAACGCCTGGCGCAAAGGGGTTCATAGAACAAATAACTACAGGACTAACAAGTGTGTTCATTGTCTAATTTAGACTCTAGTTTCACTATACTACTAGATAGTGTGTTTATCTTCTGCCCCCTCTAAGTCAACACCCCATCAGACACAAGGCCGTGTACTCCCCAGTGGTCCTGCAGTTTCCTTTAAACCCCTCTAGTGCTTCAATCAACAAGAACATATGAATTCAGTATTACTGAGACTAATAATAGTAACATACTGTATCCTATGGGTAAGGGCTGACTGAAATACGAGTCTGGATAAACTGCTGTGTTTGTAGAGGACGATAAACAATAAACAATGAATGAATCAAAGACAAGCAAGAAACTGAGTTTCTCCATATTTTGTAATAAACGTTACGTAATACTCATACAAGGTAACACTAATGACGTGTACATGTCCATATGCATACTGCACAGTAGCCTACACTGCCTCCTTAACACACGATTCATTACATAATTATGACACCTAGGTCTTTTTTAATGTGGATTTCTTGCCGTTTCATTGTTTCATTGTGTTGAATGCATTTGCTTTCAACAACTTCACAACACACTCAGCACGGGGATGATAGGCAAAACAAACATTAACACGTGAGCTAACAGCTGCATACATGTTAGAAATCATCAGGTATGAGAACCACGTTACAGATGACAAAACCAATCGATCACTTACCGATCCTAAGGACTTGCTGCCAACTCATCCAAAACTCCGCAACGAAGTAAAGCAGCGAACACAACCCTCCCTTCCCTGGCGCCATGGTCCTCCTCCGAAATCACATCTACCACTGATCTCTGCTGCTCTTTTCGTTTTAATTCATTCTGATCACTTGTACAGTTCTTGTATCCTTATCGAAAAGAAACTGACATCCGACCAACATCTTCCTCTCGTGCATGGTGTTGAGGAGATAAGCGCTCCTCTCCTCTTGTCTCTCTCGCAGTTGTGGCTGATAAAGTCAGAATAATATCACCCGTTTTCCCATTTTCTACAATCCCATTTGGTTTATCTGGGGTTGGTTCACACGCCAACTCGAGTAGTCCCAACAATATATCCCCTCTTTCATAGTTTCTAGTGGATACTTGAACTGCGCTGTGACTGATGAGCGCCGTGCGTAATGTGCGCGGAGCTTCAACGTCTCTCGCAGCGCACCAACCCAGCCCAGCGCACAGCCGAGGCTGATCCTCACACACGTCCTGGAGATTAAGTATACATCTGGCCACATTCGACCTCGGCCTCGTCTTTGCTTTGGTACAGCAGAGGAATGATTAAATCTCTGCTCCGGTCCTGATGGAAACGCAGATGTAATCTGCAGCAGAGTCAATGACGCTCCCAGAGGATTAAGTGTCCCTCTCTGTGTCCCTCTCCACCACGGTGTCTGTCTGTATAGTCTGATAGAAAGAAACGACAAGTGCATACTTTGTTCTGCGATAGGTTAGCCTACTTTCCACAGTAAGGTTTTTGACTAATCTTGCAGCGATCCTGTTTGTGATCGCTAATGGAAGTGTTCAGGTGGTCTGGGGTGAGGGGTTGCAGGACAGCACACACTTACACACGTAAAGGTACAGTGCTGCCAAGCAGAAACTAAATAAATAATTACTGTCATTTATTTTGATTAGATAATTCTTCTAAAATTAACACGAGATCATGATCACGTTGATACGAGATAAGTATCACTTTAACAGCCTACCGTGATACTGAGATTGGGATTATTTTCGACTGGGGGGATTTGACTTGGCAGTTAATTGACTTGCATCCGTAGTTATGGCATGCTTAATTGGAATAATTCATTCATTCGTTCCTGCATTAAGACAAACATAGAGAAACGTTACTGTCCTTATGTAGAGATAGTCCAGTATTGTTACACTACATTTTCTTATAAATATATTAATTGAATAGGCCTATATATGAGTCTGTTCTGAGGTCTTCTAACATGGCAGTGTGATTTGGTATCTCTCTCTGGCTACTATGATTCTAACATGAATAGCGATAGAAGAAGTCCAGTGCGCTCCTCGTGTTCTTTAGCGCAATCTAAATATAAACATGAATGGTGAATATGACCCACTATCAATGGTATGACCAGCACCAGCAGTAACTCTTGGTATTAGTTCACCGATTCTTGAGAGTCGGGACAAAACATGTCCTACATAGAAAAGGCTTCTTTATGTTAAAAATCACGAAATTCCTAATGATTTATATACTTACAATGTTAAATCTAAAGGAATTGTGTATACCAATGTTATTATTGTCAATAATGTTTTTACAGTTTAAATTACATTTGTTAAAATGTATGCTCGTTAGAAAGTACATGTTACTGTACCTGTCCTCAACAAGAGGTCACAATATCAAACTGCCCAAAACACTTTTAAAACCTCTACAAATATGTAAATATACATATCAAATGGAAGGGAATGGTTATAAATATATCAAACAATGTATTAAGGGAACTTCAAACAATATTGTCTGTAAAATTCTGCCTATCAAAGTTCTGTCCTCAGTTTCCGTCAACTTTTTTAAAAATCCTGATTAAATCAGGAAATAGTATGGTCTACTATATCCCTGAAGACCCCTTTTCTACATCCTGATTATCTGAATGCAACAGGACCACACATGCCCTGGTAAGTTTTACATTTTTAAATATTTTAGACAAACAATGTTGATATCACTACGGTCACAGCTGGAACATGTCAACACCGTCAGCCCCGTTATGTCATTTTAGTAAACAATTTTGGATTGAATTTAGGAATTGTAGTGAGGTTATTGAGGCAGCTAGCAACTAAGGAAAAAGAAAATGGCTGCAGTGTGCAATACGTGTTTGACAGGGAAAAAGCATGCTCTTTTGTCAACTCCGTCAGACGTCAACTCCGTCAGGTTTTATGTTTGACGGAGTTGACGTGTAAGCTGACGGAGGTGACAAATCCTCCCATTACCTGTTACATGTGGTAATATAATACTATTTGTGAACATGGTATAATATTCCAATGTTATTTAATGGTTTTATTTACACATAAATGTAGATAGCTCATATTTATTTATTCTTATACTATAGCCCAAATTTGCACCGGCTACTCCTCCCACATTTTGGAACTAGGTAGATATGAGAGGTGTCATAACGTGCAGATCGTTCCCATTGCTTTTTTGAAGCTTCACATTTCCTAAACTGCTGTCAAGACTACAATTGTAAGTCTACAAACACAATTTTTACATCACAGTGTTCAGCTCTTCACACTGTCACTCAAAATCAGAACATCTAAGTAGTTTATAGTTTTTACCTAAAGGCCGTTTGTTTGAGACCTAGCAAAAGACAAGAAGGCATTAGCTTAGAGCTGGTTTCCATGACGACCCAACTGTTTACTTTCCCTCCTGCCCTTCGCCATGCCTTTGGTATGATTCCCTTTTCCCATGCCACTTTCATTAGCTTCCAGAGGTACTTCAAGACGCCTGGACTGTTCTTATATAGCCTGTATGGAACGCCGTTGGGCCCAGGGGCTGAGGCTGTTCTTGCCCGTTTTACTGTGCTCTCAACTTCGCTCCATGTAGGGGGCCTTGTTTCCATCTGGTGCTCAGGTGGTTGGATTGGTGGCATGTCATCCGGAATGCTGGCTGGCACATGCCTCTGGTTGTCAGAGTAGGTCTTCCTCAGGTGCTCCTCTAGTTCCCTTATGGGTACTTTGAGGGTCCCCGTTTTCTCCTAAGACAAAGAGGTCTTTGACGAACTTGTAGGGATCTCTGTAGAAGGCAGAGGCTTTGAGGCTTTCGTCCATTCATCTTCCTCTCTACTGCTGTCTGTGGCTGGATAGGCTCTGGACTCATGTCCGTTGATGGATCTGTGCTTGGTTGAGCTTCGTCTGGGGTTCTGATACCCTGTGGACTGTGGTGAATATCCTGCCACTGGGCTTCACTCGACTGATTTGCCCTACCTCTGAGGAAGTAGTGGTCAATGCGAGGCACCTCGCTAAGCTCTCTTAGGCACTTTTTCCTGCCCTGGTGGATCTTGAGACCCTTCTCTGATGTTATCTTTTTCCAGCCACAGATGCGACACACTGCCAGTGTTGTTACTCCGTCAACTACCGTGCTGATCATTTGATTCCTTGTCATTTCCGTTCCAGGGTCTGTTACCGTGTGATCCGCCGATGAGTCATCTTCCGCCCCCGCTCTCGCAGACTCTAGGGGTGTTTTTCCTTTTGAACTTTTCGTAGCCATAGTTGGGTGGAACCAAGTCACTGTGTAGTGAAAGGCTCCTGCCAACACGGGTAGCTAACCCATGCCAGCCCCGTTGGGGTCTGTTCCCTCCTGTCAGCTGTCTCTTCAGGCCGTCACCAGGTCTTTCCCAGGTTGTCAGCTGCCCTTTCGCAGCGGTCACTGGTTTTGACACCAGGCATCAGGATTCTTAATAGGACTAGTTGTTAAAATCCCTAAATATTCAGCACAACAATTGAATGAGTGGAGTTGGAGATGTCCTCTTGGGTGGAGTGGAATTTATATCAGTCTGAAGTTCAAGCCTGCCATTTCGGACAAAATCCGCCACAGATAACCCTGCATACTGGAATGTATTACACTAAGGGTGAAAAGGCAGGATTTTGCACAGTTTCAGAGTCAAAGAGACAGGATGCTGCAGCAATCTGGACACATATGGATCCAGTCCTAAAAGATCTCAAGATAACATTTCCACTTGTTACCACTGTGCACTTTTGACCGATGGTCCAAGCAAACAATATAAAAACAAAAAAAACTTCTGTCTGTTGTGCCACCTACACTGGGTTATAAAAGAGTGACATGGAACTTCTTCCCCACTTCTCATGGCAAGGGTGCCCCAGATGGCATTGGGGGAACAGTTAAAAGAACAGCTGACAACCTGGTTCTGAGAGGGAATGACGTTGACGATGGGAACACATTTTTTGAAAAAGTGTTTAACAGTCTGAAGGGCGTTCAACTGTATTACATTTTTGAAGAAGACATGCAAAGATGTGACGCACTTCTCACGTTATCACTAAAACAGGTTCCCTCAACAAGAAAAATACACCAGGTCATCCCACATCAGAATAGTATCCGCCATAGACAGCTGTCCTGCTTTTGCAGCGAGTTGTTGGTTTGCCAGTGCTTCAGCCCAGCTACATTCTATTTCCATGGCTACCCAGAGGAACAGCAGACAGGGGGAGCGGGAGACAGGAAGAGAGGAAGAGGAAGAGAGGAGGAGAGGTGGAGGAGAAGGAGGAGAGAAGCAGGACAGGAGGACAGGAGGAGAGGATGGAAACAGAAGGAGGAAGAGGGCTCCCACACTCCACAAGGAGGGTCCGTTCCAATATGGAACTCACTGCTTTGGAGGCAAGGAAGAGTCCTTTGGCCCTGTTGATGGAGGAGATGGAAGGGGAGACGGAAGAGGAGATGGAGATGGATGAGAAGTGGGAGGACGAGCCTCTGAAGGGTCCTGAGGGTATTACAACAGTAACTACTGTTAGCAGCCTTCATGGCGGAGACTGGCTAGCAGTGGTGTATGATGACCACTGGTGGCTAGCCAAGACCATTGCTGTGGACGCTGAGCACCAAGACGTCAAAGTGGAGTTTCTGCATCCCCATGGTCCAACAGCAAATGTTCACCCTAAGTGTGGCCGGAAGATGTCTGTTTCTGTCGAGTTGAAGACATTCTACTGAAATTAATGGGGAACGCATTGCCACACCAATCAAGTACTACAAGATAAATCTACAGCGTAGCCCCTGATGTAATGGACTTCATAGAGCGCCAGCATGTCCGACGCCTGACAAAAAATAAGTAAGTAATGTTGTTAAGGAATGTCATTTTAAAAATCACACCCAGTGTACAGGACAATCACCTCTGATCTGAAACAGCTGTCACAGCCTATGGCCTCCTGATTTGCATATAGGCTACTCCAGATTGGTCTAAATATCATGCTACAAACTCTCATGCTACAGACACACACAAAAACATCACATATAGAACAGCTTAAAAAGAGTCACAATGAGGAACACTACATTCAAGCAAGAGAACCAATGACACAATATCGAAACATTATGTCTTGACAGTTTTCTTTTCTTTTTCCAGTGTACCAGGAGACCCACAAGAGAACACACCTGCAAGGACAATCCAGACAATCACTTAGAGAGGTGGAGGGGGAGAGGAACACAGGAGGAGAGTAGGAGGAGGGGGAGAGTAGGAGGAGAGGAGGAGAAGGAGGAGAGGAGGAGGGGGAGAGTAGGAGGAGGGGGGGAGAAGCAGGAGGAGAGTAGGAGGGGGAGAGGAACACAGGAGAGTAGGAGGAGGGGGGGAGAAGGAGGAGAGGAACACAGGAGGAAAGTAGGAGGAGGGGGAGAGTAGGAGGAGGGGGGGAGAAGGAGGAGAGGAGGAGGGGGGATAAGGAGGAGAGGAGGAGGTGACCATTGTTTTGCGTTACTTAGTTTGAAACAATGTCATTTAAATGTTTGAACATAAATCACATATGAATAATTAAGGTAGGCCTAATTCAATAGCTTGACAAAGATTAGTTGTCACTTCCATCAGTTATTTGTTAGTACACTTAATCAGTAATCAACACATCAGTTCTTTGTCAACACCGTCAGTTCTTTGTCAACTCCGTCAGTTCTTTGTCAACTCCGTCAAATGTAGGTTTTTGCTCATTTAAAAAAATATTGTTTATTCTTTGTTCCATTTATGTTGTTTTTCTATTAAAGAACCAACTGATCTACATCAAATTGTGTCTTATTTATCTAAGGAAATTGTTTTTACAGTTTTAATTTTCAAAACAAAGGGTAGAAAATAAAGAAACTTAGACATTGGGTTTTTCAGAATAGTGTGAAATCAGAACAAATGTTTATATATTGCATTTTATTACATATCCGAGTAACTGAACACTATTATTACATGAATGAATGAATGGTCTTTATTGTCATTGCTATAGTACAGGTACCAAACAACGACATTTGGGAGGGGTGGCTCCCCTGGTGCTAGGAAAGAAAAAAAAACAAGAAGGGAAAGGAGCTGGTTTACATAAATAAAGCCTATGTACACTATCCACTATACTATACTGTACAGATAAAACACTGTGCTGTACTCTATCTATGCTATGCTATACCTATTCTAACATTTCCTATTTCTCTGCAACCTTATGTACCCTAGGGTTGTCATATTGCACATAGTGTTATTGCACATTCATTTAAAGTGTCGCAGTTTGCAGGCTTGAAATGTACACATTTGTGCCTCAGCACTACACCTGATTTTTCAATCCAGCAGCTGCCATCAATCCGTCCAGACTGTCCAGGGCCCAGAACCTAGGTCTTTGCTGTGTTCGTACATACTTGATGACTTTAAATTATTGTTGGACTGCACAAATTAAAACCACATACTTTTTAGTGTGTCTGACGGAGTTGACACAAATCAAGTTGAAAGTGAAAAATGTTTATTTTCAGAAAAGGTGTTTTTATAAATGACCTGTTCCTTTACATGGTTTGATAGCTAAGACTTTTCTCTACAAAAATATCTATTTCAAATTAATGTAGTGTATAATATATATTTTTTTGTTTTAAAACATGCTTTGTCCCGACTCTCAAGAATCAGTGAGTTACATGTTGATTGTAATTGATATTTCTGCATCGTTTCCTATGTAATCAAATCACAAGTAATCTCTCACCTCTTTGTTTTCTTAGTTCTTGCTTATTGTCGTGCAGGATTCATAGCCAGCCGTGTCTTACCTTACGGATAAACTGATAAAACAATAAGATGTTGTGTAAACACAGCCAACAACAGCATGATAACCACACAACAGCCTTTGGGGATATAAATACATTATTTTAATCAGATTGTGTTGCTCCTTGCTGACGTGGTGTGTTTTCTCTCAGGGTAGAAAGCAGAAAGGTGTATAGGGGTCTGAATGTTGTGACAATAACAATCCTTTCCCAGACTGGCATTTAGCACAATGTCACCTCTAATAACTTGAGTGATAATAGTGCGTGGCGTTAGAATTATAAGGTTCTATCTCAATTTTGGGTCAAAATTGAGTTTTTTACATAATCTGATCCATTAGGTGTTTATTAATGCCTGTGTGGTGTTATTTTTTTTAAATGTTGACATTTTTGAGTTAGTAATTAATCAAATACAAAGGTTCCATCTCTCAAACATAATGGAATGTAAAAACTTTGACACTCAATATCTCTGAACTGCCCTAAACGGAGATAGAACCTTATCATTCTAAGCTCATGTGTCCAAATATATACATATTTACAAAATAATTAAAAACATTGAAAACACCTCTATAACAGTATAACAAAAATACATACTGTAATGTTTGATAGGAATTGTTTATATATAATATATACATTTAGTCCTTTGAAAAGAAAAGCTAAATATAAAATAACTATGGAATTATAGTAACAATATGTATTGAATAGATTTTTTTGTAAGTTAAAGAAAGTTGCAGAACAGCATTTGAACGTTTCCCCGTCATATGTACACGCCAGGACTACTTCCGCTGTGAGACCTGAGAGATCGGCCTTCCAGCTGAGATGTGTTGTATCCGAAGAAAACAGGATTGTGAGGCACAGCGTGGAAACTAGAGTTGTACGACAGATTACCCACAGGGCCGTGGGAGTACGGAGTCGGATTACCCACAGGGCCATAGGAGTACGGAGACGGATTACCAGCAGGACCGTATGGTACCGAGTAAGGACTGGTCTGTCGGCTCATATAGATCGAGTGTCCTGGAGTCGACAGACTTCCGACAAAGTTCGAGCTCTGAGAAGAAACATGGCCGCCCATACTGGAATGATACACTGGCCCATTCTCTAGCAGCCCAGGGTTATACCCTGCAGGAGGGTTCTTATTGAGGACTCCATTTGGTGCCAAAGGAACGTTGACATTATGAACCGATGGAACTTGGTGGTGGTGTTGTCCGACGAAACCTTGACTCTGTAACCCAGGCTGGTGTCTCCTCACGCTGGGCACGCTAGAGATGGGATGGTACATCATCAACGTGGCGTTGTTCTGTGTCGGGTCGTACCCGAGTGCGTTGGGCGGGTGGTAGACGTCGAACGACCCCTTGTTGGAAGGCACGCGGCGACACACAAACAACACCCCTGAGGCAAACAGGAAGGCGCCGGTCACCCAGCCGATGTAGAGCGCCTCTCCCAGCTCCCTGCGCTGGGCGTCGATGAGTAGGGGGTTGTAGAAGTCCCTGATGATGACGTGGCCAGTCCAGGACACGGGGATAAACACACTAATAGACGCCGCGAACTGCAGGCCGCCCGCCACCATCAGGATAAGGGTCTTGACGCGGTCGTTGTTCTGGACACAAGACGTGCAGCGCATCCCGGCCAGCGCCACCAGAAGCCCGACGCCGGACAGCGCCAGAGAGCAGCACATCAAACCCCGGGCGGCCTGCAGGTCGGCGGGGAGGAACAGGAGGGAGTCGTACACCTTGCACTGCATCCTGATGTTGGCCTGCCGGTAGCAGTTCATCCACAGGCCCTCCCAGCGCGTCTCCATGACGATGATGTTCTCCCCGATGAAGGCGGTCACCTTCCACATGGGCATGCCCGTGGTGGCGGCGGCTCCTATGAGACCGACCAGACCGATGCACATCGCCGCCACCTCTGAGAGTCCTTCAACCATGTTGGGAGGTCGTACAGGTCGATCTTGACAAGATAGATGTTGATACGTCAATAACACACCATTTCCAAATCGAGCTAGAGGTCCCGAGTCCTGTTGGAGAGCTGGAAGAGGGTCTGAGAGTGTCTGCTTGCCCTGGTCGGACGGAGGGTGTGAGGTGTGTGGTAGAGGAGAGGTGTGTGGTAGAGTAGAGGGTGGTTGTGTGTGATAGAGGGTGCTTGGGTACGCTCTCTGTTATGGGAGAGAGGATTTACTCTCTCCTGGTTGGTGGAATGAGGGTGAGGAGGGCTTGTGCTGAGTGCGTGTTGACAGTCCCTCTGGCTAGCATACACAACTCTGCCTGTATCTCTCTTATCACCTCACATCAGGGAGAAGAATCACTTCACTGACTCCCCGTCTCCCTCAGAATCGAATTCAAGGTCTCCCTCCTCACCCACCTGTGCATCCATGGAACTGCCCCCCCTACCTCAAGGAACTCCTCCATACCCCTCAGACCTCCTCACGCACCCTCCGTTCTACTGCCACCAACCTCCTCAAGACCCCCAGGACCAAGCTCCGCACCATGGGAGATCGGGCCTTCTGCTCGGCTGCTCCCAGGCTGTGGAATGCTCTCCCTGACCACCTAAGGGCACCACAGTCTGTGGATGCTTTTAAACGAGGCCTTAAAACCCACCTTTTTAATAGAGCCTTTTTTTAGCCTTTTAATTGAAAATGTTTATTGTTTTATCTTCCTGTTTTTAATTGTAGCACTCTGAGATTTCCTATGTAAAGTGCTTTTATAAATAAAATGTATTATTATTATTATTATTAAGAAGATGTGTTGGCTCAACCTCTTGTTGATGTGTGTATTCCTTTTTCTTTCTTTTTTTAATTATATATTTTTATTTTCAGATTTCCCCCCCCAAAAAATGAAATACAAACAGTAGCAGTAGAAAATACAAGAACAAAAGAGTCCTAATAATTAAAAACAAAACAAAACAGACAAAAAAAACATCCATAGTTATCACCATCACTGGGTCATAGTACAATCATAATGTCATAACATCACAACTGTGTTCATGTAAAGGATGAGGGTTTTCTACAAACTCCATAAAGGCGCACCATACCACAGCTAAAAGTGAGCTAACAGTTAGCTAACACAGCTAACAGGGAGCTAACACAGCTAACAGTGAGGCAAAATGGATGTCAGTGAGATGTTGGCTCTATGTACATTTACTACATGACCAACCCGTTTGTTTAATTGTAGACTATTAATAGATATTATTGTCATTTCAAAGCTGTGATGAGATGATCCCAAGTGAGCAGGGAGTGTGTCCACAAGTAGTACCCTCAGTCACCACTAGAGGGGGAAGGAGCTTTATAATGTGAACTGAACACACACTCATACACACTAATACAGCGTAGATTGAGTAACACACTAATACAGAGTAGATAGAGTAACACACTAATCCAGAGTGTTTTAGGCAGGTGTGACAGATCAATAATTGAAAAGAAAATATGTATCAACTTGATTGCCATAACGTGTTCTTCTTTACTTGAGGTCAATGTGTTATAAAATAATAACCTTTACCTGAAATGTAATTAAGTCAACATTGTGTGTGTGTGTGTGTGTGTGTGTGTGTGTGTGTATATATATATATATATATTATATATATATGTGTGTGTGTGTGTGTGTGTGTGTGTGTGTGTGTGTGTGTGTGTGTGTGTGTGTGTGTTAGCCACAAGGCTAACTCCTCACAGACAGTTTAATGTCCTGCATCTGTTCTCCAGTTACCACTTTCTAAACAACTATTCTTTTGTATTCAAAACAGTGACTACTTGAGGTTTGTCAAATTGTTGTTTTTTGTGATAATTATATTATCATTATTTCAGGGAATATACAAGGGAGTGGTAACAAACAATTAAACACAGGCGAGAAATACAAAAATACAATAACAGAGTTCAAGTACAAATACAAAATTCCCATAAACCTTCCACCCCCCCCTCCCCCTCCCCGCCCAATCTCCCCCAACAGTCCCCCACCCCCCCCTCCTCCCACAACCCCCTCTCCCCCCACATACCTCCAACCCACCCGCCCAATCACAGCCCCCCCCACCCCACAGGACCCCATGGAAGGAGCAGAGAGACTAGCCTAAGGACATGTTTGTCAAATTGTTGAATTTAATCATTCAGTAAATAGAACAAGGGTTTTACACTGTACCTTTCAAAGCACACGTTCACATTCATAAACTCACATTTATTCACATTTACAGTAAAATACAGTATGACGAAATGTTACGTCATTGTGTATATTGGACCGGATAAACAAGTATCACTTAGAAACTGTCAAATGTTTTATGTTTGAGTAGCTAAACAGCTTACTTGACTAAACATACTTAATTGAAATGAAAAAAAGAAAATGCTAGTTCATTAAATACAAATAGATAAGGCTATTACTCTTAAATGAAGAAGCTTATTCAGTTCTGAACACAGTGTGTTTGTCATTCAAAGTGACACATTCGGTCCTCTACAGTCCTGTAGCTGTGTGTGTTTACTGTAGGCTCAGCCCCGGGGCCTCTCTGCCAGGCCCACACCTTCAACAATCACTCATAAAAACAAGTCATATATTTACTTAAGAACTTCCTCTCCTCCCTCAGTCCCTATGCGCTCCACCACATCAGTGCGTTTACCAAGATGTAGTGATAAGGATATTAAGAAACAGCATTTGTCTGTTTTTGTTTTCAATCATTACAATGCATTTTAGACGCATGGTCGACTTGTTGGGGTTAAATAGAGACACAGGGGAGTTGTGATCCCCAACGGAGTCACGTCAACAAAGCCAAGTCGTGACGTTAGAATTATAAGGTTCTATCTCCATTTTTGTCAAAATTTAGTTTTTTACATAATCTGATCCATTAGGTGTTTATTAATGCCTGTGTGGTGTTATTTTAAAAATGTTGAAATTGTTGAAATTAGTTAGTTAGTAATTAATAAAACACAAAGGTTCCATCTCACAAAACATAATGGAATGTAAAAACTTTGACGCTCAATATCTCTGAACTGCCCTAAATGGAGATAGAATCTTATCATTCTAAGATCACGGAATACTGTAACAACACTGTGCTGTTTTCCAAGCAGGTTTGCATACATGACTATCTGCTGTATGTGGAACACACAGCTTCAGATCTTACCATGAGAGGTTAGCGTGTGCAAAGGCTACTAGAGGGGTGGAAACAAGGAAAATAAAAGGCAAAATAATTGCTATTCGTCTTATAAATGATAAAATCACGTCATGCAACACCAGGTGATAGGGGTGTTATGTGCGATGGCCTAAATTCATCAATTCTCAATTCATCATTCTTCAAAATCAACACAATATAAATATACATAATATATTTACACAAATCACAGTATCTGGGGATGTTATCATTAAAATACAGTATATACCGGTAACCTGTGACCTCCACCTGTGCATACTATACAAATGTGAACACATATATTTATTATATATATTTTAACACATATATTTATATAATCTTTTTTTAAGACCCACCTCTAAATCCTTTGTGCATTCACAATAACAGTCTATCTTCCCCAAACGTGTCTATATACCGTCAACATCTATTTTACAAGTGTCTTGAGATTAAATCCATCTTCCTTATACAATAAAAAAAAATACATCAGTAGTGTGAGTGTCCAGTCTATCCATAGTAAAAAAAGACCATCACACCGTCAGAGTTTCTCTCACAGAACCGGACCTGCCTGAGCTCAGGTGGTCGTTACCTTGGTCAGTCTAACTGCTCAGAGATACGCCACAGCACTGCGTACGGAGGGGTATCTGGAGGGGTAGCTGTAGGTGTTAGACAGCTGTCTCTGGAGCGGATGAGGCTGCTGTTGGGGCATTAGCAGCGGCTGGGGCATTAGCACGGGCTGGGGTTGTGGCTGTGGTGGATAAGCCATGTACTGTGTGTTCCTAGAGTACATGTATCTGTCCGGGCCTTTGTCTCGGGACAGATTGCAACAGGTGAAGAAACACCCTCCGGCGAACAGCAAGGCGGCGGACACCCAGCCGATGTAGAGCGCGTCTCCCAGCTCCCTGCGCTGGGCGTCGATCAGGAGGGGGTTGTAGAAGTCCCTGATGATGACGTGGCCCGTCCAGGACACGGGGATGATCACGCACAGGCAGGACATGAGGATCATACAGCCCGCCACGATCAGAACCATCCGCTTGGCCCGGTCGTTGTTCTGGATGCAGTGGGTGCACTGCATCCCCACCATGGCGATCATCAGCCCCAGCCCACCCAGCGCCAGGGAGCAGCACATGAGCCCCCGGGCGGCCTGGAGGTCTGTAGACAGAGCCAGGAGGGAGTCGTACACCTTACACTGCATCCTGATGTCCGCCTGGCGGTAGCAGTTCATCCACAGGCCCTCGTAGCGCGTCTCGAACACGATGATGTTCTCCCCGATGAAGGCGGTGACGCGCCACATGGGCATACCGGTGCTGGCGGCCGCTCCGATGAGGCCGATCAGGGTCAGACACAAGCCCAACATCTCCAGGGCGGAGTTGGCCATCTTCTAGAAACACTGCGGTCCTTTTCCTAGCTAGTCCAGGGAGGTGGAGTGCTCTCCAGGCTTTTCCTAGCTAGTCCAGGGAGCTGAGGTGTGAGTGAGTCTCTGGCTGTGGTAGAGTAACAACTACTACCCCCCCTCCTCTGGAGTGGTTTTGCATCCCAGTGGAAGATGAGCTGCCGTGTGTAGCACCTGTACAGCCCTCCTCCCTCCTCCCTCTGGACTGACAGCAGAATGGGGAGGGAGGGGACTGTGGACGGTTGCTAAGGAAACAGAATCCCCCAGGATAATTTTTTCTTTCTTTTGTAGGCGACACCGATCCTGGGGAGGTGCAGTAAGCTGTGACTTTGTTTATTCAAGTCTCAGTTTACTCTCCTGAATCCAGTTGGACATGGAAGGAAACTTGGCAGAAGATATGATTGATGTAAGTAAGGATATTTACTTAGAGGTTAGAGGTTCTATCCTTCAATAACTCTTTAATTCCCACCTCAACCTTTTTTTTGTGTGAGTGTGTGAGTGTGAGTGAATGTGTGAGTGTGAGTGTGTGAGTGTGTGAGTGTGTGAGTGTGAGTGAATGTGTGAGTGTGAGTGTGTGTGTGTGTGTGTGTGTGTGTGTGTGTGTGTGTGTTGCTGTCTGATCCACTGTCCCTGTCCATGGGTGTCCCTCAGGGCTCCATTCTGGGTCCAACCATTTTTTGAATATATATTCAAAAAATCTTCATAAATAATATTGCTCATGTTGCTGCCAACTCATCCATCCATCTGTACGCTGACGACACTGTTCTGTCCACATCCTCTCTGAACTCTGGCCTGACCTCCCTGTAACAACACAGCTTCAACAGCATCCAGTATGCCTTCTCCAACCTCCACCTTCTCCTAAACACCCAAAAAACTAAATGCATTGTTATGTATTGAAGTGTTATTTTTAGCTACAACTGGTCTTCAACTGGACCCTACCCCAAGCTACCTGTCCCCCTAAAATCACCTCACTGGATGGGTCAGAACTAGAAATTGTCAACACATACATTCGGGGCGGCTGTGGCGCAGGAGGTAGAGGCTGTGTCTCAGGAGGTAGAGTCGGCGTCTAATGATCACAAGGTTGCCACATGTCGAAGTGTCCTTGGGCAAGACACTGAACCCCAAAATTCCTCCCAGTGAGCGGGCCAGTGCCTTGCCTGGCAGCTTGCCGCCATTGGTGTGTGAATGTGTGTGTGAATGGGTGAATGAGAGGCCGTTGTAAAGCGCTTTGGAGCAGTAAAAAAGGCGCTATATAAGTGCAGTCCATTTACCATTTAACATCTAGGTACCTGGCTCGACAGTTCACTCTCCTTTCAAACCCACATCAGTAACCTGCTCACCAAAGTCAGAACAAGAACTGGTTCCCTGGTCACCTGACCATCACTCCACAGATCGATCTATATCTATCTATCTATCCATCTATCCATCTATCCATCTATCCATCTATCTATCTATCTATCTATCTATCTATCTATCTATCTGTCTGTCTATCTATCTATCTATCTATCTATCTATCTATCTATCTATCTATCTATCTATCCATCACTCCACACCAGGTGACAGACCCACTGGTATCAGTTCATTTATAAATCCATCATCAGCAAAACCCCCCATACCTCCGCTCACTACTGAACATTTCCACCAGCAAACGCAATCTACCCTCCAGCAGACGCATCATCACTTACGTTTACATTTACATTTTTGGCATTTAGCAGACGCCTTATTCCAAAGCGACTTACAATCAATACATTTGAATACTAAGCATGTGAATCAGCAGTCCACTATTCGTTGCAGGAAGAGTACTCTAGCTCGGGCCCGGGGCCACTGATAGAAGGAAAAACCTTCTCCCTATTATCGCCTTCTACTAAAAAAAAATTTTTTTAGATATTTTTTTTTATATTGCTGGAGAAACTGAGAAACAGTACAAGGGGGGCAATAGAAGTTCTTAGGGACACAGTAGAGGGGAAAGCGGGTGTCTTTAGGAGACGTAGTGGTGAGGGTCAGAAGATGTCTCAGGAGGAGCGCCAACCTTACGTCCACACCTCCTTTGGCCGTCACTCTTTCCAGTTTGCTGCCCCCTACTGGCTGGAATGAGCTGCGAAAGACAGTAAAACTCAACACCTTCATCTCGTTCGTTACCCTCTTTTAAAAAACGAATTACAAGATATTATAGTCTCTGATCACTGCACCTGCTTTTTAAATAACTTGGACTTAGATCCCAGCTGTTTTATAGACAGTGTATATTGTGATGTTGTATGTTAGGAGGATGTTAAACATAATGACTCTTTGACTCTTGTTGTTTATTGTACTCATGTTCTATATTGTATATACTGTTGTGTTGTTATGTTGTATCGTACAGACAGTCTTCTGTTTTGCCTCTTAGCCAGGTCGTCTTTGTAAATGAGAACTGGTTCTCAATTGACCTATCTAGTTGTGTGTGTCTGTGTATCTGTGTCTGTGTATCTGTGTTTGTGTGTTTGTGTGTCTGTGTATCTGTGTCTGTGTGTCTGTTTGTGTCTGTCTGCCTGTCTGTGGCCTGAGCTCTACAGTGGTTGCTTCTGTCTTCAATCTGTCTTCAATCTGTCTTCCCTGAAGTGTCCCTGTCTTCCCTGAAGTGTCCCTGTCTTCCCCTTGTGACATGCAGAGTGGGTGGAACAATCTGGTTTCACTGGTTCAACAAAAGAGACAGAAGTGTTTGTTTTTCTACCCAGCAGGATAAGACAATAACAGGTTCAGTGAGAACGTTTCCGGTTCGTTCTTAAGTAATGACAATAAGTAATGACGACAATTGAGATTTGCACTGGAAAAATAAAAAGACAGTTGATTAAGATATCCTTTTATTCAGGTATTGTGAAACACAATAGGCCGCCGCCCAGGCCAGTGCTGTGAAAAACAAGGATCATACAGGAGAGAAAAGTTCAACATGAACAGTTTACATTTTATAAACAATCAGAACATAGTCTAGTAGTGCATGTTTGTTCTCAAAGAGCAGATAAGCAGATTGGCCGGTTGGTTACACATATTGATGATCGTTTGTCATATCCACAATTTTGTGATGTTGGATTTTCTTTCTTTTACAGAGAATGTATGAACTACATTACAATCGACACAATTGCACACAAAAAAATCACAAAAAAGAAAAAATTCTCATTGAATAAATAATCAAGGGTTGGATGGCATTTACCACGACAGCCTCACGGTCAGTTCCTGTTACTTCCTGCTCTGAAATTCAAAATCCAAAATGTCGGTCTAGGATCCAAGTAACACAAAAAATTAAGTCATGAGTCTTTTAACCCTCACTGGTACTGGTTGTACTGGTTTGGGGCGTAGACCACAGACCCTTGCGGGGGCACGACAGAGTAGGTGGGCTGGTAGGAGTACCCCGGCTGGTACGTGTATCCAGGCTGGTAGTTGTACCCAGGCTGGTACATGTTCATGTTCCTCCCCTGGTTGTAGATGACCCTCTCCTCCTCGTCCTGCGTGCGGGGCGCGTGGCGGCACAGCAGAATCACCCCGGCCACGAACAGCAGCGCAGACGTCACCCAGCCGATGTACAGCGCCTCTCCCAGCTCCCTGCGCTGGGCGTCGATGAGCAGGGGGTTGTAGAAGTCCCTGATGATGACGTGGCCGGTCCAGGACACGGGGATGATGGTGGTCAGGCAGCCCATGAGGAACAGGCAGCCCCCCACCACCAGCACCACGTGCTTGGTGCGGGCGCGGTGGTCCACCACCTTGGTGCACTTCATCCCCACGGCGGAGACGATCAGGGCGATGGCGGAGAGAGCCACGGAGGCACACATCAGCCCCCGGGCGGCCTGGAGGTCGGCGGGGAGGAACAGGAGGGAGTCGTACACCTTGCACTGCATCCTGATGTTGGCCTGCCTGTAGCAGTTCATCCACAGGCCCTCCCAGCGCGTCTCCATGACAATGATGTTCTCCTCGATGAAGGCCGTCACCTTCCACATGGGGAGACCCGTGACGGCGGCGACGCCGATCAGACCGATGAAGCCGATGAACAGCGCCACCACCTCGCAGCAGATGGCCTCCCGCCTGTCCTTCTTCTCTACCCGCAGCTTCTCCTCGTACAGCGTCTCCTCGTAGGACTTGGCCGCCTTCTCGTCGTAGGCCGTGTCGGCAGCGTACGACTGAGGCGGCTTGTAGTCGCCGTAGCTGCTGCCGCCACCGTAGGACCGCTCCATGTCTGTCTGTCTGTCTGTCTCTGTCTGAGAGAGAGCTGTCGCTGTGTGTCCTCACAGCTGAAGAAGCAACCCTTAATGAGAGAAGAGGAGCAGGGTTGTCTTTTACACCCCAGAAAATATGCTAACGATGCAATGCCACCCTACTGGTTCTGCTGCTTCACACATCCTTCTGATCAGAACAGACGGACGGGGGAACTGGTGATACTTGAGTTGAACAGATTATGTAGCACCATTGAAACCAGATTTTTAAAGGGATTTGTTGGGTTGGCTATTGGATGTTGATACCTTAATTGTATCAGGAGCATTCAGTGTGTTTGAGTGAATCAAGAGAAGATTGCTTCTTTTAGGCCACAGACAGCAAAACAAACTAAGTGAAGTTCCCACAACAACTAGATGATTCAAGTAAAAGTAAAAGTAAAAATAAACTCAATCATATTAAACATTAGATCAATGTATCAAGTCTATTTTCGCCACACCATGTGCAAACTGCTTTTTAATAATAATAATAATAATAATAATAATAATAATAATACATTTTATTTATGGGCGCCTTTCAAGGCTCTCAAAGACACCTTACAAAACATAATTAAAACCACATACCAAAACATTAAAATCAACAAAGCAAAATGAGATAAAAACAGCAGTCAGAAATAACAATAAACAAAATACAGGAGATCAAACCAAGTAAAAGGGTAAAACAATGTTGTTTAATATAACACACATTTTATGTTGTTGGTGCTTTCTGAACCAGGCCTGAGCGTGTGAACACAGGGTCGTCACAGGTGTGAAGGCGTCTCCTTGGCTCATGCTTGTGTGTAAACGGACACTTTGAAAGGTGTGGAGGAGGAAACCAGAGACGGGTTAGTTTCTCCGGCCATTAGCAGATCACTGCTGCCTCCTTTATTGTTGTTTACACAATACAGTTTAGTATTAAACAATAGTTTAGTATTACCTTATCAAACATTGATTTTGTGTGTGTGTGTGTGTGTGTGTGTGTGTATTACCAGACAGTTGTAATTTACAGACTCTTGGGAGACACAGATCATACTTCTTCTTTTATTCAAACTGATGATATTGTAAAGATATGTATGGTTGGGAAAGATGAGAGGTAAAGAATTACCGGTAATGATATCACTAAGAAACAGATGCACGGTAGAGAAGTATACAAAGTATAACAAGATTACAAGACGTTTCACTGAAGACTGTCAGGGTGGTTTTCAAATGTGTGCAGGCAGTTGCGCCTCTCACAGAGAGGGGTGTGTCCTGTAACACAATATTCACACACTTCATGCCTCCATTTTCAAAAACCTGTATGAACATAACACCCTAGAAACCAGGGGAGGATGTGGCACACCATACTAAGTAAATGCCATTTCTCAAGCTTTACCTAGAAAATAGAACATACAGTGGCTATCCAAAGTCAACACACCCCTTCACCTTTTCCACATTTTGTTGTGTAATTGATTCCTATGCAAATCAGAGACCCTATAAAAACAAAGATATTGATTCCAAAATTACATTATCCTTGCATTAAGATGGACTCAATTGAACTTATTGAGTGATTGTTGATGACACTTTTGCTTTTTTAGCTCAATTTTAAAATGAGTCTATAACACAACACAATGTGGAAAGAGTGAAGGGGTGTGATGACTTTCTGGACTTCTTACAGTTGTGTAGATGCTAGATACTGATAATTAATCAGAAACTATTTCACAATCACACCATTCTGGAGGTAGTCTTGGGGATAAGGACCAGACATTTCCCAACGCTTTGCATTCCGTTGTCGACCGTCTGAATCAACTTGATAAGATGTGGTCATCTATGCTGTTATGTATCACAGACATCTCTGATGCAGTAGCCTAGAATCCGCTTTCGGTTTTTAGACATTTCAAAATAAAATGTATGTGTGCACAATCTAGGGAACAACATGACACTTCTACATGGTGACAGATACTCTGACATGCAGACTGACTGCATGGTGAGGCGACTGTTGGCCGGACTTTGGTCATTGATGTTGTCCTCCAGTAAGGGGTTTGTCATTGAGCACTAATAATAATAATAATAATAATAATAATAATAATAATAATAATAATAATAATAATAATAATAATAATATTAATAATAGATGTTATTTGTATAGCGCTTTTCCTGCTAACGTTGCAGCTCAATGTGCTCCAATCATTATTTTATTATGTAGTCATTTAAAGGCAATATTAAAAAGATGTGTTTTTAGTCTTGACTTGAACAATGCTTTGGTCCCCAAGTCGGCAACATATTAAATGTTCAGACTTTTCTTTTGAAACACGGAACGACGTTTCAACTCGTTGAGAATCACAACACAAACTCTCTAGTCAAGCCAAAACACTGCAACAACGCAACGGATTGGGTGAGTACCCGTTTAAGCCTACTTTCTTATTTCTTAATGACTGCCTCGTTTAAAGTCTGTTGGATGGGAACTATGGTAAGAACCATATAGATGCTAGTTAGCGCTAGCTAGCATTAGCTGGATGGTAGTTATCAGGGCCGCGTTCGAAAAGTCGCTCTCAGAGCGCCGGAGCGTCCACGTGACTGCTTCTTGTCCAATCAAATTACTTGGTTCCATTATGACGTTGAACCCAGTGAGCGCTCCGGCGAATTTACGAACGCGGCCAGAGTGAGAGTCAGCCCAGTAACAACATTGCTTTGTTCAGAAACTGTATTCTGATGTCTCCTGTGATTTATAGCTCATGTTAGCCATCAAGCAAGTAACTGGGTATTGGTTTAATTTCAAAAGCATTAATCATATAGATATTCATCTATATCCATCTATAGATATTCACCTATATTCATCTATAGATATTCACCTATATTCATCTATAGATATTCACCTATATTCACCTATAGATATTCACCTATATTCATCAATAGATATTCACCTATATTCATCTATAGACATATATTAATTCATTTTCTATTTATTTACACTTTAGGAGCACTATTACTGTAAAGCATTTTGGTTGACAAGTGTCATCTGTAAATGTGCTGTATAAATACATTTGATTGATTGATTGAGTGATTGAACCTGTAGGTATTTACGCCAGAGGAGTTACAATCCCAGAAACCTGAAGTCCCGCCCCCTGGGTAAGAAAGTCCCCATCTCCTCACTGACCCTCACTACAAACAGCTTCCCTCTGATCTCTTTCAACATTCATGTTTATGTTTCAATAAACTTTCATGAGTTTGGGAGTGTCATTATCAAAATAGTTATGTCAGCATCACCATCAGTCACCTGCGTCATAGTTAACAGGTGAGTGTACGCCCCTGGGAAATGAATTGAAACCCCACTGAAAACGACACTTTAGAGAGAGGGGAAAATTGTTGTGGTGTGGGTTGCCAGATGGAATTGACAACTTCCAGCCCAACCACAGTCTTAAAAACCGCCGAATCCACCCAAAAAGCACCAGTCCAAAAGTTAAGGCAGCGTTCGTAAATTCACTCTGGAAATCTGATCAGCACTGATGGAATGCCTCTTGTCCAATCAAACGACTTGGTCCCTTTATGACGTTGAACCCAGTGTGCGCTCCGGCGCTCTCAGAGGGAATTTACGAACACAGCCTATGTATGTCAGAAAACTGAAAACTGACAACTGACAACACTGGGGATTCACAGCTCTGAGAGGGAAGCCACTCCTCTGTGTTATTGTCTGTCTGACCCAGCGTACGTCTGATCTCTGCAGAGATAGAGACAGCAAACAGGAACAGAAACTGTAAAACTGGTAGAACAGGCTGGCTGAGTGTCACAGAATCCTCACCTGTGGTTTTTTAAAAGTAAACAGACACACTTCATCTCCCAGAGAAACAGTCAGTCACTGCCATCATGTCACTATGGAAACATGGTCACAACTACAGTCTAATACCCTGTATTTCACAAACCTCTGTTTAGACTGTTAGCTGATCAATATGTACAGTACGTGGGAGACGTTTTGAATTGTAATACAATGTTTAACTCTTCAATTATAGTCTAAGGTTACAAACATGTCCAAAAGTGAGTTTTTTCTTAGGTTAATTGGAAACTAAATGGGATTTATAATTGATTCACAGTAATTGATATACAAAAAGTATATAATAAAGACCATTCATTCATTCATTCATTCATTCATTCATTCATTCAAAAGGTGGGTAGAAATAACTGCTAAAGTACTTATTAGTGACATATATCTTTTTTTTTTTACCTTTATTTAATCAGATAAAATCAATGATGATCTGGCTAAGAGGCCCCGGCAAGAATAAAAACAAACATAGAAACAGAAATACTCGTCAACACAGAACAACACACACAACACATGAGAACGGCTAAAAAACAAAGTCAACTAACCTATGTGTGAAGGGAGAAGGGGGGGGGGGGGGGGGGGGTTGTGTGTGTATGCGCATTTGTGTGTGTGTATGCGCTTGTGTGTGTGGTGGGGGGGGGCAGTCAGCAGGAACAACAGTCAACTATGACCTGCTGAAGTTTATTGTTGAACATGGTGATGTGAGGCTGTGCTTGAAGAGCAGAAGCATGACACACCCTGGGAGGTGATCTATACTGGGCTCAGAGGTCAGAGTTCACTGTGGGCGGAGCTTAAAGATGATCATATTTATCAACATGGGACGAAGAGTTCAAATTAATTGGATTAATGTAACACCAGTATGATATCTGTGTGAATGTTGGGGATTTTAATTAGGCTTAAGATTGCAAAAAAGCAGCACCTGCACACTCAAATTTGTGCAAAAAATGTAGTTTACATAAAGCAGACAAGTGAATGCAGTGGTATAAAGGGTTCAAACAACATCACTTGATTTAGCCAATCAACACCTGTCATATTTCACCTAGTGGCTAGGCATCAAGGGAATTGTAGTCCTAGATTTAGTGGACTACAAAAACATACACAAGTGTTCGTGAGACAGGAAACACCAAAATACATCAAATATTTACAATATATACACATAGCAGAACAGAAAACAATAGAGAAATGCTACATACATGCAGACATCAGGCAGTAGCCATCATATAGCATAGACGTTGATGTCTGCATGCTTGTAGCATTCCTCTGTTGTTTACTGTGAAAAGGTTCAGGGATGCGATGCACAGGTGAATAGTATTTGAGTGCCACCTGCTGTATAGATGCTACTAGCAGGGTTCCACGGGTCCTTGAAAAACAAAAAGTTTTTGAAAATAGACATGGGTGCTTGAATTCCCCCCTCTCTCTCTCTCTCTCTCTCTCTCTCTAAAAAAAAAATATATATATTCAAAAAATGTTTACTTAGCTCGTCAACTAGTAAATAAGTCTCTGTATTGCTTAACTTTACACATATTTCACAATATATTGTTTTGCTGTGCTGTGGTAGAGAAGGCAAGAGACCATCTAGTGTTCACACATTCAAGCCTCTCTTTTTAATTGTTGTCTGTGAGCGGATAGTTATATTATATAAACTCTCATCTAGATCTGTCTCAAACTATGCCGTGTTGGGTCTTTGAATTTGAGGGAATTGAGTCTTGAAAGTCCTTGAAAGGTGCTTGAATGTGATGTTTCAGAAGGTGTGGGAACCCTGTACTACAAACCACATCATACAGTCCCCAGGCTTATTTTCTATTGCGTCACAGTTGTGAAACTGTGAGAGTATTATAACATGCAGTTACTAGATCTCTGTATCTGTTGCAGTGTTGAATTTACGTTGCTATTTGATAGTTGTTGTTCAGTCAAATGTGGGTTGGAAGTAGGTGTTGTAATGTGCTGGTTATTTACCAGTGTTGATCAGGGTTCCCGCGCTGGTCTTAAAAAGCCTTAAAGTCTAAAATCCAGCAATCCGATCTATAAGGCCTAAAAAGGTCTCAAATTTCAGCTATTCAGTCTAAAAATGATGCTTAAAATGTGCTAGGTCTTAAAAATTAGATCCTGCAAGGAAATCAGTCCGACCACATCTATTTACGCAGAAATTAATCAAGCTGGAACCCAAAAAATGCCAATAACAACTTTTATTTGTATAGCACTTTTCCTGCAAATGTGTATTATTGTATATCCTTATATAATCAATTAATTGTGCATTCCACAATCTGGGTGCATAAAAATGAGAATGCAGCCTCACCAAATCTCTTCTTTTGTATAGCCTAATGTGGTACACAGAGAAAACCAGCATCAGAAGACCTGAAAGCTCTATTGGGCTGATATGCTAGCAGAAGACCTGAGAGCTCTATTGGGCTGATATGCTAGCAGAAGACCTGAGAGCTCTATTGGGCTAGCAAAAGACCTGAGCTCTATTGGGCTGATGCTCTAATACTCTGTTCTATAACATATTGAGGATTTCTTGATTACAAATATTTTACCTTGATAATGTTACTCACCCATTACTAACATGTATGTTGCATTGAATCTGTCTCAAACTATTTTACAGTAAAATAAATAAATAAATCCATAAACACACATACTGTAAAATAAATCCCAATGTAGTTAAGTAAATGTCTGATATTCTGAATGGGCCAGTGGGTCCAGTGGGGCGACTGTGTCTCAGGAGGTAGAGCCGCTGTCTAATGATCGCAAGCAGGGCTGGACTGGCCATCTGGCATACCGGGCATTTGCCCGGTGGGCCGCGGTAGTTTTGGGCCGAGCCGACCGGCAAAATATATATATATTTTTTATTTATTATTTATTTTATTTATTTTTTACCAGCCGGCCCGGCCGAAAGCTACCATCGAACGGCCCATAAATCGAAAGCTACCATTGAACGGCCCATAAATCAGGGACAGCGGCCCATTGGCCAATTTTCTATACAGACACTGGGCTGGCCCAATCAACAGAGAGAAGGGGGGGGGGGGTCAGGGGTCACGCACGTCCGTCTCAGTTTCGCGGTAGTTTTGGACCGAGCCGGCAGGCAAAATAAATGTAGTTAGCCTGGATAGTTACTAGATAGATACTGAGAGAGATGGAGCGCAAAAGCACACTAAAACGGAAGGGAGGCTGGGAAAAACTTAGGGAGAAAAACAAAAAGAAACTCGAGGCAGATGCTGCCAAATGTGTAAACATTAGGGACATGTTTGCTGCACCCTCAAGTTTACCACAGCAGCAACAGCAACAGGTTGAAGAGGAGGCTGGCAGGGAGGAGCGGGAGCAGGGTACAGATACAGAGGATAGAGAGGATACAGAAGAAGCGGGGCCGAGTCAGCCTGTAACCGTTGACCCGGTAAGGAAAATATAGGTAGCTGTTAGGGGTGTAACGGATCGCCCCCCACGGTTCGGCACGCATGTGTACCGTGGATCAATTGCAAAATGTAACCAAGTAATAATATTACTTAATATTAGTTAATATCCCTTGTAAATCACAATGTAGAGTTGCCATGAAAAGATAGACGCGACAGTTGCGTGCTTTGTTTTACTCTAAAGCGCAATGATAGGTTGATAATGGAAAAAAAAATCTAGAACAACAAGGCTGCGTTCGTAAATTCGCTCTGGAATCTGATCACTGAGTACACTGGTCTACTTGCACTGGTACCATTGCTTACTGTATGTAGTCGTCTTTGTAGTGGTTTGGGGGAATACTACAGTTTGTCATATGACTGTACAGCACACAGTATATAAGACGAGTATATAAGGCAAGTATTTTTGTGCTGGTGGGTGTGGTCCGACCGATTGGGGTGGGCCTGTCTGGGCCAAAAATGCCAGGGCCTAATTTTTGTCCCAGTCCAGCCCTGATCGCAAGGTTGGCAGATCGGCGGTTCGAGCCCTGGCTGGCCACATGTCGAAGTGTCGTTGGGCAAGACACTGAACCCCAAATTGCTCCCAGTGAGCGGGCCGGCGCCTTGCATGGCAGCTTGCCGCCATTGGTGTGTGAATGTGTGTGTGAATGGGTGAATGAGGTCCAGGAGGTAGGCGTGATGTGTCAGAGACCATCCGCAGAACACGTCACCAGCCAGCAACTGCAGAGGCTCCACTGCCAGGTACACACCACTAGTTAACCTCACACCACTAGTTAACCTCACACCACTAGTTAATCTCACACCACTAGTTAACCTCACACACTAGTTAACCTCACACCACTAGTTAACCTCACACCACTAGTTAACCTCACACACTAGTTAACCTCACACACTAGTTAACCTCATACCACTAGTTAACCTCACACCACTAGTTAACCTCACACCGCTTGTTAACCTCACACCACTAGTTAACCTAGTGGTGACTAGTGGTGACTACAGACCAATTTCAAAAGCTTTCTGTCCTAGCCAAGGTCCTTGAGCGACTAATTAACGATCAGATCAAGGACTTCCTAGATTCACACAATATCCTATCGCCCCTTCAGTCTGGCTTTAGGAAGCAGCACAGTGTCTGCTGCTGTCAAAGTGGTTAATGATGATATTACTGAGGCTTTGGATAAGAAGAATCACTGTGCTGCACTTTTTATCGACTTCTCTAAAGCCTTTGACACCGTCGATCATGCCATCTTATGCCAGCGCCTCTCTGATATTGGGCTGTCCCCTCATGCTGTTGGCTGGTTCACCAACTAGGCCTACCTGTCACAACGGAAACAGTCTGTGCAGTTTGGTGATCTCTCATCCAACTTGCTCACTGTTTCCAATGGGGTGCCACAGGGTTCGGTCTTGGGGCCAACTCTCTTCACCATT
Source organism: Nansenia antarctica (assembly GCF_963989245.1). Lineage (NCBI taxonomy): Eukaryota > Metazoa > Chordata > Actinopteri > Argentiniformes > Microstomatidae > Nansenia > Nansenia antarctica. The sequence goes on along the minus strand of NC_137674.1, from coordinate 89,358,848 downwards.
TATATCAATGAAATAGGATTAATCTCTAATGCTGCTGTTCATTTGTATGCGGATGACACAATCTTGTATTGCTTTGCATCCTCTATCAACCGTGCCTTCGAGGCTTTGCAGACTGCTTTTGATGCCCTTCAGTCCCAGCTGTTTCAGCTCAGACTGGTGTTGAATACAGGGAAGACCAAAGTCATGCATTTTTCCAATAACAAGTGGGTGCCAAGTGCTCTTCCTGACATTGTATCATGTTAGGGTTCACCTATTGAGCTTGTGCCAAACTACAAATACCTTGGCATTCAACTGGACGACAGCCTCTCTTTTCAACTGCACATAGACAACCTTCTAAAGAAACTGAAATTGAAGCTAAGCTTTTTCTTTAGAAACAAGTATTGTTTCTCAGCTGCTGCAAGAAAACGTCTGGTTGCTGCCACCTTTCTGCCTCTCTTGGACTACGGTGATGTCTTGTACATGAATGCCTCTGCTACCTCTCTTCAACATCTGGATGCAGTTTACCATGGAGCGTTAAGGTTTATAACAGGCTGTAAACCCCTTATGCATCACTGTGTGCTATACTCTCTGGTTAACTGGCCATCTCTCTCTATCCGCCGAACCCTTCACTGGTATATTTTCATTTACAAATCCATCTTTGGTCTGCTTCCCTCCTACCTTTCTAACCACCTGTCACGCAAGCAATCCGTCTACTACGGCCTTCGCACACAGGACATCATCACATACTCCATCCCCTTGGACCTCCGGACCATGAAAGGCAAAAGGGCGTTCTCATTTGCAGCCCCTTCCTCTTGGAATTCTTTACAGCAGAGTCTGAAACTGTCTCATCTTACAGTTTCAGCAACATACAGTGCAAGTCCATGATTTGTTCTTGCAATTGAGTTGACCCTCCCTTTTGCCCATTGCTGACCCCTCCCTGTCCCTAGCTCTTTAGCTGTCTGTTTTAGGTTTTGTAGTTTTAGTTTAGTTTTAGATTATCTTAGACTGTTTTAGACTAGTTTTAGTTTTAGACTATGTCGTTTTAGTTTAGTTTTAGACTATGTAGGCCAGGTTTTGTATTGTATTTGTTTGTGGTGGATGTTGTATGCCTTCGAACAGGTCACACTTGAAAATGAGCCCTTGGGGCTCAATGTGTTTTTACCTGTATAAATAAAGGTTACATTTCTATTTTTTTTAATCACACCGCTAGTTAACCTCACACCACTAGTTAACCTCATACCACTAATTAACCTCACACCACTAGTTAACCTCATACCACTAATTAACCTCACACCGCTAGTTAACCTCACACCACTAGTTAACCTCACACCACTAGTTAACCTCACACCACTAGTTAACCTCACACCACTAGTTAACCTCATACCACTAATTAACCTCACACCGCCAGTTAACCTCACACCGCTAGTTAACCTCACACCACTAGTTAACCTCACACCTCTAGTTAACCTCACACCACTAGTTAACCTCACACCGCTAGTTAACCTCATACCACTAGTTAACCTCACACCACTAGTTAACCTCACACCGCTAGTTAACCTCATACCACTAGTTAACCTCACACCGCTAGTTAACCTCACACCACTAGTTAACCTCACACCACTAGTTAACCTCATACCACTAGTTAACCTCATACCACTAGTTAACCTCACACCGCTAGTTAACCTCATACCACTAGTTAACCTCACACCACTAGTTAACCTCACACCACTAGTTAACCTCACACCACTAGTTAACCTCATACCACTAGTTAACCTCACACCGCTAGTTAACCTCATACCACTAGTTAACCTCACACCACTAGTTAACCTCACACCACTAGTTAACCTCACACCGCTAGTTAACCTCACACCGCTAGTTAACCTCATACCACTAGTTAACCTCACACCACTAGTTAACCTCACACCACTAGTTAACCTCACACCACTAGTTAACCTCAGAAAGGAAGGTTAAACAAATTCATTGGATGGCGTTTTATCATCCAGTAAGACAATGACCCCAAACATGCTGCCATAGCAACTAGGGACCCCAAACATGCTGCCATAGCAACTAGGGACCCTAAACATGCTGCCATAGCAACTAAGGACTTTTTCAGGGCCAAAAAGCGGAAGCTTCTCGACCAGTTGAACATGCATTACATTTCCTGATAGTAGGATTTTAGGCATACATGCCCATGTGATCAAATCTATACTGGTGAAACCACCCGTCCCCTCAAACAAGGAATCAGTGAACACAGAAGTTCCATGAGACCCAAAGATGTGAACGACCCTGTAGCCTGTCATGTTAATAACCCCTCCCACCCCATATCCTGCCTTAATAATTGCTCCCACCCCTCATCCTGCCTTAATAACCCCTCCCACCCCATCTCCTGCCTTAGTAACCCCTCCCCCTCCAGGCATTCATCAGAGCAACGCATCCGGGTACTTTCCCCTCCCGTAATGTCCACGCCCCTTTTTGGGTGATAGAAGCGGAGAAGCGGAGAAGTTTGACTGGTGGTCAATGGGAATTTCTGGTCTTCGCTACTTTAATCCGATAAAATAAGAAAACCGTAGTGCTTTTTAGATATTAGGAGCCCAAATCCGATGGCCAGTTAGGCAAACTATTATATAGTGTCATTGCCGATCAATGATCGACGTCGTTATATAGAGACAATTAATGAAATAGGGGTTGATTCACCAGATCAGTCATACGTCATCTCCCTGTCATCTGGGATTTGTAGTTCTTCATTTTTCACTTTTTTTCCAAATGTATTTTTTCTCTTCAGTTTGATAATAATACATCATACTATAATATAATACTATACTTTATCATATTAACGATTTTTTTTTAGAACACACACAGGCAGGGGTGAGGGGGAGAGAGGGAGAGACACACAGGCAGGGTGGAGGGGGAGAGAGGGAGAGAGACACACAGGCAGGGTGGAGGGGGAGAGAGGGAGAGACACACAGGCAGGGTGGAGGGGGAGAGAGAGAGACACACACAGGCAGGGTGGAGGGGGAGAGAGAGAGACACACACAGGCAGGGTGGAGGGGGAGAGAGGGAGACACACAAGCAGGGTGGAGGGGGAGAGAGGGAGAGACACACAGGTGGGGTGGAGGGGGAGAGAGAGAGACACACAGGCGGGGTGGAGGGGGAGAGAGAGAGACACACAGGCAGGGTGGAGGGGGAGAGAGGGAGAGACACAGGCAGGTTGGAGGGGGAGAGAGGGAGAGACACAGGCAGGTTGGAGGGGGAGAGAGGGAGAGACACACAGGCAGGGTGGAGGGGGAGAGAGCTAGAGACACACAGGCAGGGTGGAGGGGGAGAGAGGGAGAGACACACAGGCAGGGTGGAGGGGGAGAGAGGGAGAGAGACACACAGGCAGGGTGGAGGGGGAGAGAGGGAGAGAGACACAGGCAGGGTGGAGGGGGAGAGAGGGAGAGACACACAGGCAGGGTGGAGGGGGAGAGAGGGAGAGACACACAGGCAGGGTGGAGGGGGAGAGAGGGAGAGACACACAGGCAGGGTGGAGGGGGAGAGAGGGAGAGACACACAGGCAGGGTGGAGGGGGAGAGAGGGAGAGACACACAGGCAGGGTGGAGGGGGAGAGAGGGAGAGACACACAGGCAGGGTGGAGGGGGAGAGAGGGAGAGACACACAGGCAGGGTGGAGGGGGAGAGGGAGAGACACACAGGCAGGGTGGAGGGGGAGAGAGGGAGAGAGACACACAGGCAGGGTGGAGGGGGAGAGAGGGAGAGACACAGGCAGGGTGGAGGGGGAGAGAGGGAGAGACACACAGGCAGGGTGGAGGGGGAGAGAGACACAGGCAGGGTGGAGGGGGAGAGAGGGAGAGACACACAGGCAGGGTGGAGGGGGAGAGAGGGAGAGCGTCTCAGAGCTGGAGTCTTTCTAGCCCAGCAGCTGATCCTCAGCAGGTGGAATGTGTCTGCAATCAGCGCCCAGCAATTATCACCTCCACCTGGCCCCGCTCCAGGCCACACCTCCTCAGGATCTCCTCACAGGAAACAGAGAGCATCATGGGGCAGGGATATAACAAGTATGATAATAATATATCATAGTATTATAGTATAGTATGATATATTATTATCATATATTATAATATAATATATATCTAATAATAATATATATATATAATATATTAGTATAGTATAGTCTTATCTTATCTCCTATGAGGCTCTGAGCTCAGGTCATTAGTTTAGTAGTTAACTAGCGTAGCAGCCCTAAGTTATTCTATGATTAGAAAGTGCAACTTCTCTACTTTCAGAAACTGTTGGATTTTTTTCGATTGCACATATAGTCCAAGAATTACGATAGTTTTGAACCCTGATGTTAGATGTAGACCCCCCCCAACAAATATATATTTTTGCAGATCTACAACTTGTGTCTTTGCCTTGAGGAACAGAGAACATTGATGTGCTGCTGTGTGCTGTGTAAAATTCATGACATATTAATATGTTTTAATTACCAATATCATTTGTTACCTTTTATGACAGGCACAGGTTGGGACATCTTAATAACAATGCCTAGCAGGAGGTCCTTGATGGACACCTGTAGTTGCCATGGTAACAGAGTGACAGTTGGTTTACTGACCCTGATAGAGGAGGGTCAAGGTTTTACAATAAAGAGTTGAAGACGTTGCTCCGTGGTCCTGCAATTTGTATAAAGCACACATAATTCATGGTGTAGGACCCAGACATGACTGAGGAATTAGAAACATTTCTCTCACACCAAAAACTTGTTTTCCACACCTGCATAGGACATAGGACACAGGTAAAACACCAAAAGAGGTTGAGTAAAGTCATGAATTAAAACAAAGCAGTCAGAGTTGTTTATTATAAGTAGGAAACCAATGTATTTGACATGATATCAATACTTTGTACTATTTACAGACAGTAATACAAATGCAGCCTAAGCAGCCCGATGGGTTGTTTTACAAATGATCATATCTGATTTACATTTCAACTATTTCACTACACTAGACTATTGATTGCATCCAGCAAGTTTGGAATTTATTTTAGAACATTATAAACTCCTCAAAAGAAGTTCGGAAACGTTATTTCGGTCGATTATTCCCTTTAATAATACTGAATACTCTCAACCAGAGTGAATACCAACAGAAGAATATTGCAGGGGGTTTTGGCAAAAAAAATGTAGCTGCTAGCCACACGTTTAGCTGTGTTGCTCCTTCCACGAATGCATGATCCTTACAAGTTGTACCTCGTTGTAAAGGTGACTAATCAGGCTTTCCAACGATATAAAATACAACACCATTTGGTATTATTAAATGGGAGGTATAATCGACCGAAATAACGTTTCCGAACTTTCCTTGAGGAGTTATTTGGGTGGTAACATTGACACCAATGATAAAACATAAATAAAACATCGTTTTGCATTTTCAGTGAACAACATTTTACATTTAACAAAAATACCCCAAAAATATTATGTGCAAATTCTCCACAGAAAATAATGTGCACGAGACGTGTTAGTAGTACATGTGGCACAGTGTGTTCTGACTCGCTACGGTCAGTTACAGAGCCGTGAAGAACCATGTTTGACACAATGACTTGAAAGTTTAAAAAACAACACAAAAAAACAAAGATAATAAAAACAAACATATGACAATTCAAGTAAAACAGGATTCTCTTAAGTTAAAACTAAATTAATGTCTCGTCCCCTCTGTGAAGAGAGGGTCAATACTATATAATATAACTAGAGAAAACAACATGAAGGCTAAAAAGCTAGCCTTCGCTTTGCAAAACAAGATACAAATTATATACAGAAACAAAGAAAAAACGCTCCGAAAAAGTATCAGTGTAGAATCATGTGAAAACGTACAGGTACAGAAAGACTTTGCAAGACTTTTACTAGCCTGTCCTTTACCTTTCTTTATAACTATCTCTTGAAGGACATCATTATTAACTCAAATCATATACAGTATATCTCAAAAGTGAGTACACCCTTTAGATTTTTGCAAATATTCTGTCATATCCTTTCAGGGGATAACACTATCTTAATGAAACTTTGATATAACTTAAAGTAGTCAGTGTGCTGCTTGAATAACAGTATAGATTTATTGTCCATTGAACATTACTCAGTACACAGCTGTTAATGTCTAAACAGCTGGCAACAAAAGTGAGTACACCCCATAGTGAACATGTCTAAATTGTGCCCAAAGTGTCAATATTTTGTGTGACCACCATTGTTATCTAGCACTGCTTTAACCCTCCTGGGCATGGAATTCACCAGAGCTGCACAGGTTGCTTCTGGAATCTTCTTCCACTCCTCCATGACGACATCACAGAGCCCACGGATGTTGGACACCTTGCACTCCTCCACCTGCCTCTTGAGGATGCCCCACATGTGCTCAATTGGGTTTAGGTCTGGAGACATACTTGGCCAGTCCATCACCTTGACCTTCAGCTTCTTCAGCAAGGCCGTTGTCATCTTGGAGGTGTGTTTAGGGTCATTATCATGTTGGAAAACTGCCCTACGGCCCAGTTTCCGAAGAGAGGGGATCATGCTCTGCTGCAGGATGTCACAGTATATATTGGAATTCATGTGTCCCTCAATGAAATGCAGCTCCCCAGTGCCGGCACCATTGCTTGACTGTAGGCAAAATACATTTGTCTTGGTACTCCTCACCAGGGTGCCGCCACACACGCCGGACACCATCTGACCCAAACAGGTTTATTTTGGTCTCATCAGACCACAGGACATGGTTCCAGTAACTCATGTTCTTGGATTCATTGTCTTCAGCAAACTGTTTGCGGGCTTTCTTATGCATCGGTTTCAGAAGAGGCTTCTGTCTGGGGCGACGGCCATACAAACCGATTTGATGCAGTGTGCGGCGTATGGTCTGGGCACTGACAGGCTGACATCCCACTTCTGCAACCTCTGCAGCAATGCTGGAAGCACTCGCACATCTATTTTTGGAAACTAACCTCTGGATATGGCGCTGAGCACGTGGACTCAACTTCTTTGGTCGACCCTGGCGAGGCCTGTTCCGAGTGGAACCTGTCCTGGAAAACCGCTGTAGGATCTTAGCCACTGTGCTGCAACTCATTTTCAGGATGTTGGCAATCTTCTTATAGCCAAGGCCATCTTTGTGAAGCGCAATAATCATTTTTTTCAGCCGCTCAGAGAGTTCCTTGCCATGAGGTGCCATGTTGTCCAGCATTCAGAGAGAATTGTGCCCAAAACACCAAATTTAACAGCCCTGCTTATCATTTACACCTGAATCCTTGTAACACTTACGAGTCACATGACACCAGGGCGGGAAAACAACATCATTGGGCACAATTAGGACATGTTCACTATGGGGTGTACTCACTTTTGTTGCCAGCTGTTTAGACATTAACAGCTGTGTACTGAGTAATTTTCAAAGGACAATACATCTATACTGTTATTCAAGCAGCACACTGACTACTTTAAGTTATATCAAAGTTTCAGTAGGATAATGTTATCCCCTGAAAGGATATAACAGAATATTTGCAAAAATCTAAAGGGTGTACTCACTTTTGAGATATACTGTACAGCCCTTTGCTATAATACAGTGTCTCTGAGTCACTCAGACAAGGGTCTGTGTGTTTAACAACACAGGCAGCATCTCCGGACGGACACTGCCCAAAATGTGCAAACCATGGCGACCACAATAACCATGGCAACCACAATAACCATGGCAACCACAATAACCATGGCGACCACAACGACTGATTAGATTTCATGATTGTACCATCAGTCCTTCTGTCAAAGCGGGGGGTCGACACACATCAGACATGATTGAGATACACTCCTCTCTCCTGTTCCTGTGTCGCTCCAACAGCGGACCTAAGGAAGGGATTCATTCACCCGTCTTTTAACTTTGAACAAAAAAAATAATTCGACAACATTGGCGAGGATCTATATCTGAAACAGATGTGCGACACGTGTGTTTATGCACGTGCGTTTATCGGTGAGGATTGGATAAGAGTCCGTTGAGCTCTTCTAGTGAAGAGCTGTGTAAAGCTTTTCAGAGCGAGAGACGCTAGCTGTCCGTTAGCGTCGTCTAGCTCTGCGTTTGTGCGTCACAGTCTTCTAGGGGGCCGTCCAAGTCCTCCCTACGGACCCATATCACCTCCCCCCGCCCCTCGGCCCCCCCCCGCCCCTCCACCCTCACCTCAGCCAGGGTACCCTTCTCCCCCTGGTCGGACAGAACCACCTTCAGCTTCGTGGCCCTTGTGGCGGGTCGGGACTTGTTGGACTTGTATTTAGCGTCTTCTGTTGGTGTTGTTGTTGTTTGGTTTTGGTGGTCTGGCCTCTCCTCCGCCGCCCCCCCCAGGGACAGGGCCTCCAGGTCTGGCTCCGTGGAGTCGTCGTCGTCATCGCTCAGGATGTCCGTCTCCTTCACGTCCTCCTCCGGCTCCTCCTGCTCCTCCTGCTCCTCCTCGTAGCGCTCCAGGTCAAACTGCTCCTCCACCCAGCGGTCCGTGTCCCCGGCGAGCTCCGTCTGCTGCTTCTGCTGTGACAGCGGCGGCTGGTCAGGAGCGTCCTGGGGCGAGGAGGAGGAGGAGGGGGAGGGGTCCTGGTCCTGGTCCTGGTCTGGCTCACCGTCAAACACGATGTCCGTGTCGATGGTGAAGCGGTTACGTACCAGCTTCCTCCTCCCCAGGGTTCTCGTCGGCACGGAGACTGAAGAGAGAGAAGAGGGAAAAGAGAGAGAAGAGAGAGAGGACGAAATGGTAAATGGACTATATATATATATAGCGCCTGTTTTGCTGCTCCAAAGCTGCTCCAAAACGGCCTCTCATTCACCCATTCACACACACATTCACACACCAATGGCGGCAAGCTACCATGCAAGGCGCCGGCCCGCTCACTGAGAGCAATTTTGGGGTTCAGTGTCTTGCCCAAGGACACTTCGACATGTGGCCAGCCGAACCGCTGAACTGCCAACCTTGTGATCATTAGACGCCGGCTCTACCTCCTGTGCCACAGCCGCCCCGAAGATTAAGGTTTCAATTAGCTCCGTTGATTAAGGTAATTACCTTGTCTAGAGTAGCATCGATAGATTAGATATGTGACACGTTCTAATGCTTTGGTCCTCATGTCGGGATCTGATGTAATGATCAGACTTTTCTTAAGAAACATGTGAATACGTTGTTGAAAACCGTGTTTCGAAAGAAAAGTCTGAACGTTTTGATTGGTTGCCGACATGCGGACCAAAGCATGAGAACGTGTCTCATATGCATTCACAAGTCTCTATCTCACAAGTCTTTATCTCACAAGTCTCTACCTCACAAGTCTACCTCACAAGTCTCTACCTCACAAGTCTCTACCTCACAAGTCTCTATCTCACAAGTCTCTATCTCACAAGTCTCTACCTCACAAGTCTCTACCTCACAAGTCTCTACCTTACAAGTCTACCTCACAAGTCTCTACCTCACAAGTCTCTATCTCACAAGTCTCTACCTCACAAGTCTCTACCTCACAAGTCTCTACCTCACAAGTCTCTACCTTACAAGTCTACCTCACAAGTCTCTACCTCACAAGTCTCTATCTCACAAGTCTCTATCTCACAAGTCTCTACCTCACAAGTCTACCTCACAAGTCTCTACCTCACAAGTCTCTATCTCACAAGTCTCTATCTCACAAGTCTCTACCTCACAAGTCTCTACCTCACAAGTCTCTACCTCACAAGTCTCTACCTCACAGGTCTCTACCTCACAAGTCTCTATCTCACAAGTCTCTACCTCACAAGTCTACCTCACAGGTCTCTACCTCACAAGTCTCTATCTCACAAGTCTACCTCACAAGTCTCTACCTCACAAGTCTCTACCTGACAGGTCAGTACCAGGGTCAGTACCAGGGTCAGTACCAGGTCAGTACCAGGTCAGTACCAGGTCAGTACCAGGTCAGTACCAGGGTCAGTACCAGGGTCAGTACCAGGTCAGTACCAGGTCAGTACCAGGGTCAGTACCAGGTCAGTACCAGGTCAGTACCAGGTCAGTACCAGGGTCAGTACCAGGGTCAGTACCAGGTCAGTACCAGGGTCAGTACCAGGTCAGTACCAGGGTCAGTACCAGGGTCAGTACCAGGGTCAGTACCAGGTCAGTACCAGGGTCAGTACCAGGGTCAGTACCAGGTCAGTACCAGGGTCAGTACCAGGTCAGTACCAGGTCAGTACCAGGGTCAGTACCAGGTCAGTACCAGGTCAGTACCAGGGTCAGTACCAGGTCAGTACCAGGTCAGTACCAGGTCAGTACCAGGGTCAGTACCAGGTCAGTACCAGGGTCAGTACCAGGTCAGTACCAGGTCAGTAGTACCAGGGTCAGTACCAGGTCAGTACCAGGTCAGTACCAGGTCAGTACCAGGGTCAGTACCAGGGTCAGTACCAGGGTCAGTACCAGGTCAGTACCAGGTCAGTACCAGGGTCAGTACCAGGTCAGTACCAGGTCAGTAGTACCAGGGTCAGTACCAGGTCAGTACCAGGTCATACCTGCTCTGTTCATGGCGGGCCGGGCTCCCTTCAGGGCGCAGAGGCGCTTCCCTCCGAAGGGGACGTACTGCTGGCTGGGCGGGACGCTCTCCGTCTTCAGCAGCTGGCGGCGCTGCCGGTCCCTCAGGATGGAGTGGACCGTCTTCAGGAAGTCCTTCTTACTGTCAGGGGAACTGGAGAAGTAGAGAGAGAGAGAGACAGACAGACAGAGAGAGAGAGAGGCAGAGAGAGAGAGAGAGACAGAGAGACAGAGAGAGAGAGAGAGACAGACAGACAGACAGACAGACATGCTGTTAGTTTGATTGAATGATTGATTGACATATTTTTATTTGGGTACAAAGTACAGACAGTACATCCCAGAGGATAGCAGGTAAAAGTGTCCTGAAACACTTGTTTCCAACGTGGTCCTCATTGGTAGACAAAGGACAACAAAGACAACAAACATACAAAGAGCGTACAACACACAAGAACATACAACACACAATCAGAATACAGTTTGTCATTCTTTACACAAAAGTGCTGCGTATCAGTGTGTGTGTGTGTGTGTGGGTAGGAGCGTGTATGACTATGCGTGTGCGGCTAGGTGTACGCATTGTATAGTATTAGTTTGTCGCTGTGGTTCGTTGGCTGTCTGATTGTGATAGTAGTGGGGGTAGGACCTTGCTGGAGGAAGTCCTGGACCACTCACCTGCAGCAGAGGTGGAACGTTCTCTCCGGCCTCCCCTCGGACTCTGACTTCACGTGCGCTATCTCACACACCGCCGTGCCCTCCCCGTCTGGAGAGGAGAGGAGAGGAGAGGAGAGGAGGAGAGGAGAGGAGAGTGGAGACAAGGACTAGAGCGTTACAACGTGTCACATATGATTATCTGTGGCTCCCAAACTCTGGAATGCTCTTCCCTTGGATCTTAGATCAGCGGTTCTCGGTCGAAGCATTTAAAAAACAGCTAAAGACTGTCCTGTATAGACAGGCTTTTGGCTAACCCCAAAAGAAGCCTGTCTGTCTTTCTGTGTCCTGTTGATGTTGTTGTACACTTGTTATTTGTTACTTGTTCTTATTTTCACTTGTTTACCTATTTTAACCTGCTATGACTTTCGCTCTTTTATTATGTTCTCTACACTGCGTTCCAAATTATTATGCAAATTATATTTTTCTCAGATTTTCCTAAATAGTCGATGCAAATGACAATCAGTATAATTTTCAAGTCATCAACCGTTAGAGTATAATTCAAATTTTATTGAACAAACCTCCCAATGATAACAGTATTTTTAAAAAAAAGAAAAAACTCAAAATGCACTGTTCCAAATTATTATGCACAACAGAGTTTCAAAACATTTTATAGGTTGTAAAGAACTAAACATGGTAATTTGATGAATTTAGGGTTAGGAGGTCATATTAGGAGGTCATATTTACTGAAATCAAAAGCTATTTCAAACAAAAACATCTTAACAGGTCAAGTTACATGTTAACATAGGACCCCTTCTTTGATATCACCTTCACAATTCTTGCATCTATTGAACTTGTGAGTTTTTGGACAGTTTCTGCTTGAATTTCTTTGCAGGATGCCAGAATAGCCTCCCAGAGCTGCTGTTTTGATGTGAACTGCCTCCCACCCTCATATATATTTTGCTTGAGGATGCTCCAAAGGTTCTCAGGGTTGAGGTCAGGGGAAGATGGGGGCCACACCATGAGTTTCTCTCCTTTTATGCCTATAGCAGCCAATGACACAGAGGTATTCTTTGCAGCATGACATGGTGCATTGTCATGCATGAAGATGATTTTGCTACGGAAGGCACGGTTCTTCTTTTTGTACCACGGAAGAAAGTGGTCAGTCAGAAACTCTACATACTTTGCCGAGGTCATTTTCACACCTTCAGGGACCTTAAAAGGGCCTACCAGCTCCACCCCATGATTCCAGCCCAAAACATGACTCCGCCACCTCCTTGCTGACGTCGCAGCCTTGTTGGGACATGGTGGCCATCCACCAACCATCCACTACTCCATCCATCTGGACCATCCAGGGTTACACGGCACTCATCAGTAAACAAGACTGTTTGGAAATTAGTCTTCATGTATTTCTGAGCCCACTGTCATGCTGCAAAGAATACCTCTGTGTCATTGGCTGCTATAGGCATAAAAGGAGAGAAACTCATGGTGTGGCCCCCATCTTCCCCTGACCTCAACCCTATTGAGAACCTTTGGAGCATCCTCAAGCAAAATATATATGAGGGTGGGAGGCAGTTCACATCAAAACAGCAGCTCTGGGATTTGAATTATACTCTAACGGTTGATGACTTGAAAATTATACTGATTGTCATTTGCATCGACTATTTAGGAAAATCTGAGAAAAATATAATTTGCATAATAATTTGGAACGCAGTGTATATGTAAAGCACTTTGTGACCCCTGGTCTGGGATAGGTGCTTACTATTTGTCGTCACTAAAGTCACAATAATTTCTATGCTCACAGAAAAGGACGGTACATCGCTAGCATCAACGAATCAACGGTCCTACTAATGTCTGAATCGTCCAATCACATACCTGCGTTGGCCAGGGCTCTGACCTGGAGGGCGTCTGTAGAGATCATGTGACGGAAGCGGAACGGGTCCTTCTCCTCAGAGGCAGTGGCCACGCGATGGGACACTCCCTGAGAGACACGCAGAGAGATGGAGTGATTTATTGATTTTATTAGACAATTTTAAAACACAACAATAACAATGCATCTGAAGCAACTATCAAGCACAACAAAGCTGAACTGTTTATTATTTCATATTATTTATGAAAAATGTCATAGAGATGACTTGGGCAGATGGTGATTTTGGAATGTAACAACAAGTATTCTGATAGGCTGATGTCATAGTAGGCAATAGTGCACAGTGAATCAGCAGTGTTAGGAGAGTAGAGTTAAGGGCTCTGCACACAGCGTGCGATTTCTGTTGCGCGTCAACGTTCCATTTTGAAGTTTGAATGGAAGTCTATGAGAACATCGCATTTACCCACACACGGCCCCGATTGTAATCGCACGGCGAACATTCGATTCCATTCATTTTGAATGGGACAAAGCAGTGCGACAAAACTCGCACGCCGTGTGCTTTGTCCCATTCAAAATGAATGGAATCGAATGTTCGCCGTGCGATTAAAATCGGGGCCGTGTGTGGGTAAATGCGATGTTCTCATAGACTTCCATTCAAACTTCAAAATGGAACGTTGATGCGCAACAGAAATCGCACGCTGTGTGCAGAGCCCTTTAGGCTGATATCTACATTTGGCCAAAATATGACTTAGGCAATTATGCTATGAGGCTAACGATGTGCTATATGAGAGAAGACTGTAATGTCACTATTCACTGAATCCTTTTTCGTGTTCCAGGTTTAAAGTGGGTTGTGTAGAGGAGAGGTGAACTCACCAGTTTCTTCTTGTGTTTGGAGCTGTCCTTACACACGAACACCACAGCCGTCTTGAAGACTGAAAGGGACAACAGGATCACATTAAACCAGCCCTGCTGGAATCCTAAACAGCCTCTCTGAAACTAGCCTGGGAGAAACTCTACATAGACTCAATATCTACATAGACTCAATATCTACATAGACTCAATATCTACAATCTAGATGACATCACCTCTAGATGACATGTAAACAAACACACAGACAGGATTAAGCCACCAAAGTATGCTGTAAACGGACTGACTTATACAGACTTATATAGCTCCTTATTCCAAAGCGCTTTACAACGACCTCTCATTCACACACACATTCACACACCAATGGCGGCCAAGCTACCATGCAAGGCGCCGGCCCGCTCATTGGGAGCAATTTGGGGTTCAGTATCTTGCCCAAAGACACTTTGACATGTGGCCAGCCGGGGATCGAACCGCCGAACTGCCAACCTTGCGATCATTAGACGGCAGCTCTACCTCCTGAGCCACAGCCGCCCCTGTATCATTAGTGATCTGTAAAAGTTCAGGGTTAGGGGTCGTCTCCGTACCGAAGGCGGCCAGCTGAGGGTCCTTCTTCCACTTCCCCAGGGAGGCGGGGGGGTTGATCCAGCCCACGCTGGTGTGGAGCAGCAGGTCACCCATGGACAGGTCAGCCACCTGTCAATCACACAACACACACATGATCAGCCACCTGTCAATCACACAACACACACAGGTCAGCCACCTGTCAATCACACAACACACAGGTCAGCCACCTGACAATCACACAACACACACAGGTCAGCCACCTGTCAATCACACAGCAACACCTGTCAATCACACAACATCACATCAGCCACCTGTCAATCACACAACACACACATGATCAGCCACCTGTCAATCACACGACATCACATCAGCCACCTGTCAATCACACAACACACCTGTCAATCACACAACACACACCGGTCAATCACACAACCACACACCTGTCAATCACACAACACACACCTGTCAATCACACAACACACACCTGTCAATCACACAACCACACACCTGTCAATCACACAACACACACCTGTCAATCACACAACCACACACCTGTCAATCACACAACACACACCTGTCAATCACACAACACACACCTGTCAATCACACAACCACACACCTGTCAATCACACAACACACACCTGTCAATCACACAACCACACACCTGTCAATCACACAACCACACACCTGTCAATCACACAACACACCTGTCAATCACACAACCACACACCTGTCAATCACACAACACACACCTGTCAACCACACACCTGTCAATCACACAACCACACACCTGTCAATCACACAACACACCTGTCAATCACACAACCACACACCTGTCAATCACACAACCACACACTCGGTGTTACACCACAACACTGTTGTTCAGTACACACCCTGCCTTTTAGGCATTTAGCAGACGTCTTATTCCAAAGCGACTTACATTCGATACATTTGACTAAGCAAGTGAATCATCAATCCATGAGTTGTAGCAGGAAGAGTAATTTAGCTCAGGCCCGGGGCCATTGGCAGTCTCAGTGATAGAAAAAGAAAGAAATATTTTTTTTATAGACACTGGAGAAACCTCTTTTTACCTCTTTCTTGTCTCCGCTCTGCTCGGAGATGAGCTGGTCGAACACGGCCCCGAACTCCTCATGGATCTTCTGCATCTCGTTGATGTGGCTGGCCACCTTGTTCATGGCCTTCATGGCCACTGGACACCAAAACGTCAACATAGTATTATTATTAGTGGGAATTATTCACAACGACTACAGTTATTGGAATAGAGCATATGTGACACGTTCTAATAAAAGTGTTTTGGCTTGACTAGCGAGTTTGTGTTGTGATTCTCAACAACGTTGAAACGTAGTTCCGTGTTTCACAAGGAAAGTCTGAACATTTTGATTGGTTGCCGACATGCGGACCAACAGACTAGAACGTGTCACACATCAGCTCCCTTGTCTGATCAGCACTAGATCACTAGATCGCTACATCACGACATCACTAGATCACTACATCACTAGATCGCTACCTCACGACATCACTAGATCACTAGATCGCTACATCACTAGATCACTAGATCGCTACATCACTAGATCGCTACATCACTAGATCGCTACATCACTAGATCACTAGATCGCTAGATCACTAGATCGCTACATCGCTAGATCACTAGATCGCTACATCACTAGATCACTACATCACTAGATCGCTACATCACTAGATCGCTACATCACTAGATCGCTACATCGCTAGATCGCTACATCACTAGATCGCTACATCGCTACATCGCTAGATCACTAGATCGCTACATCGCTACATCGCTACATCGCTAGATCGCTACATCGCTAGATCGCTACATCGCTAGATCGCTACATCGCTAGATCACTAGATCGCTAGATCGCTACATCACTAGATCGCTACATCACTAGATCGCTACATCACTAGATCACTAGATCAGCAGCGTTACAATGTTGGTGGATGTGTAACCAGGCCAGCACCAGACATAATTACAGCTCAGATCAGCTTGGCTAGGGTCTAAGATGTGATTATAAGGTGTTAGCCCTAGCGGGGTCTCACCGTCCAGGTGGTAGTGGTAGTGTTAGGGTTAGGGGGTCTCACCGTCCAGGTGGTAGTGTTAGGGTTCGGGGGTCTCACCGTCCAGGTGGTAGTGTTAGGGTTAGGGTCAGGTGGTAGTGTTAGGGTTAGGGTCAGGTGGTAGTGTTAGGGTTAGGGGGTCTCACCGTCCAGGTGGTAGTGTTAGGGTTAGGGTCAGGTGGTAGTGTTAGGGTTAGGGTCAGGTGGTAGTGTTAGGGTTAGGGTCAGGTGGTAGTGTTAGGGTTAGGGTCAGGTGGTAGTGTTAGGGTTAGGGGTATTACCGTCCAGGTGGTAGTGTTAGGGTTAGGGGTCTCACCGTCCAGGTGGTAGTGTTAGGGTTAGGGGTCTCACTGTCCAGGTGGTAGTGTTAGGGTTAGGGGTCTCACTGTCCAGGTGGTAGTGTTAGGGTTAGGGTCAGGTGGTAGTGTTAGGGTTAGGGGTCTCACCGTCCAGGTGGTAGTGCTCCTCGCTGTCGGGGTCGGTGAGCGCGTGCAGCTCCCTCAGCAGCAGAGGGTACTTCAGGACCCTCTGGATGGGCTTGATCAGGAAGGACTCCAGGGTGGACGAGTGCTGCTGCCGGGGGTTCCTCTCCTCCAGGAACGCCTTGAAGGCCAAGTCTGTCTTGGCTGGAATGACATCAGAATAACATGAGGCTGCTGCCATTAACTGTGCAAGATAGACAGTCTGGACAGTGGAGATAAAACTTTAATTTCCTTTGGAAATGCTGCAAAAAGTGCAAAAGGTTGTGTTTTTTTTATTTTTTATGAGTGGGGCAGTCCCACTCATATTTTTTATTTTATTTGACAGATACAGTGAAGATTTAGACAGGAAGGATGGGTGAGAGAGAGAGGAGGGATGACATGCAGGATATGTCCTCGGCCGGAATCGAACCGGGGACCCTGCGGTTACATGGTCGACGCACAGATCTGATATGTAACATGAAGGTGTAAGCAGTAAAAAAGCAAGTTGAATCTGATATTCTCAGATCGGATTCAATATTTTGCAGACCTCTAAACATACTTCGGAAAGCAATGGCTTTATATTATAATAGATATAAAATGGATTATAATTTCTGTCTCGTTTGCGTCCAGAGCCGGCTGTCTGTTCACTTTAGTTTTCGATGTACGCATGCAGGGTTGTTTCAAGTGTGACCAGTGTAAGCACAGGTATCAGATATGGTCGTTTGGTCTTTCCTGGACATACTATACATGGAACAATCTATAGCCAGAATACATGGAGCTAAAGAAAGGACAATTCAAACATGGACCTCTGCAATACATAAGATAAAAGAGTTGATGGAGTGACTGTGTTTGTAGGCTGTGTTGTATGTGAATGTAACCTGTAATTGTTGTATTATTATGATTTTATGATATACCAAATATAGTGTAATGAAGAACTATGGGGGGGGGGGGGGGGGGGGGTGGAAGGGATGTTATCGCCATGGGGGGGGGGTAAGATAAGAAAAAAATATAATAATCAGGACAGACACTTATTTTGTTTGGTGTAATAATGTGAGTCTTTCATGTGTACTGTTTTGCAATAAATAATTGATTACAAAAATATATGGTCGTTTGAAAAAGTAGGTGTAAACCAGGCGCTCAAAACAGTCGGATATACAGTAGGCACTAAATCTGAACTAGGCATTACGACCTGCGGCGTAAATGCAGCCATGATGTAACTATGCAAGTGTCAGATGGACTGGTGTCTGTCTGGTGGACTGGTGTCTGTCTGAGTATCTGACTGGTGTCTGTCTGATGGACTGGTGTCTGTCTGAGTATCTGACTGGTGTCTGTCTGATGGACTGGTGTCTGTCTGATGGACTGGTGTCTGTCTGATGGACTGGTGTCTGTCTGGTGGACTGGTGTCTGTCTGGTGGACTGGTGTCTGTCTGGTGGACTGGTGTCTGTCTGATGGACTGGTGTCTGTCTGGTGGACTGGTGTCTGTCTGGTGGACTGGTGTCTGTCTGGTGGACTGGTGTCTGTCTGGTGGACTGGTGTCTGTCTGATGGACTGGTGTCTGTCTGGTGGACTGGTGTCTGTCTGATGGACTGGTGTCTGTCTGATGGACTGGTGTCTGTCTGATGGACTGGTGTCTGTCTGATGGACTGGTAACTGTCTGGTGGACTGGTGTCTGTCTGGTGGACTGGTGTCTGTCTGGTGGACTGGTGTCTGTCTGATGGACTGGTGTCTGTCTGATGGACTGGTGTCTGTCTGGTGGACTGGTGTCTGTCTGATGTACTGGTGTCTGTCTGGTGGACTGGTGTCTGTCTGATGGACTGGTGTCTGTCTGATGGACTGGTGTCTGTCTGATGGACTGGTGTCTGTCTGGTGGACTGGTGTCTGTCTGATGGACTGGTGTCTGTCTGATGGACTGGTGTCTGTCTGATGGACTGGTGTCTGTCTGGTGGACTGGTGTCTGTCTGATGGACTGGTGTCTGTCTGGTGGACTGGTGTCTGTCTGGTGGACTGGTGTCTGTCTGGTGGACTGGTGTCTGTCTGGTGGACTGGTGTCTGTCTGGTGGACTGGTGTCTGTCTGATGTACTGGTGTCTGTCTGGTGGACTGGTGTCTGTCTGATGGACTGGTGTCTGTCTGATGGACTGGTGTCTGTCTGATGGACTGGTGTCTGTCTGGTGGACTGGTGTCTGTCTGATGGACTGGTGTCTGTCTGATGGACTGGTGTCTGTCTGATGGACTGGTGTCTGTCTGGTGGACTGGTGTCTGTCTGATGGACTGGTGTCTGTCTGGTGGACTGGTGTCTGTCTGGTGGACTGGTGTCTGTCTGATGGACTGGTGTCTGTCTGGTGGACTGGTGTCTGTCTGTCTCTCCTCTGTAGACGTCCGGTGTTCTGGCTCAGGACCTGGGTGGAGGTAAGTACCTCGCTAGGTGCCAGAGAGGACTGCTGGTCTTAACACTAGAACAGCCATGTTCTACCACCCAGTATCCTTAAATTTTCTAAATCACATCAGGATAAGCTAGTATGAAGCTATTTTGCAGTTTTTCTGTGTAGGAGGCAGGCAAATTTACAAGACGCACCAACTAGTGGTCGTTGTGTGTAAGTAGCAGCTTGAGCATTGTAAAGAGGGGCCAAGGCGGCTCTTATAGTAGGTAACATAGACACGACTGTTCTAGTGTTAAGACTGGTCTACTCACCCTTCACCAGCACCTTGGGGACTTTGGTGTGGCTGGCACAGAAGGCGCTGTAGATCTTAAAGCGGTCTGCGTAGTACAGGAAGGAACCGCCCAGGGAGAAGAGGATCTTCTGTAGAGAGGATAGAGAGCGGTTACCACGGTTACCCAACGTGTTGTATCTGAAGGAAGTTAAAATGGCCGACGCCTGGTCAACATTTTGGTGCCGAGGCAGGGTTGCCATATGGGCCGATTTCCTGCCGAATGGGCTACTTTTGATCACACTGGGCTGGACAATTAGCATTTATTATTATTATTATTATTATTATTATTATTATTATTATAGGTTTGGGCTGGATAAATAGCATTTAGGCGGTATCAACATGCGTGAAGTTAAAACACACACCCTAGTAGCTACATACAATGTGCAGTTTTTTTTAAATTTTACAAACATTATTGGCAACAGACAGACAGTTTAGGGACAGGAGATAGACACCAACAGACAGACAGTTTAGAGACAGGAGATAGACACCAACAGACAGACAGTTTTTTTTGGTGGTGTTTGGTGGATTTAGCGTTTTTTAGACCCAATCCCATCTGGCAGAGTTTCTACCTTAAACTGGTCGACCCTCTCCAGCTTCTCCAGGTCTGGGACCAGCCTGGTTCCGTCCTCCAGGGTCTTCAGGAACTCCACCTGGAACTCCACCATCTCCAGCAGGTTCCCAAACAGCACGTCCAACTGAGGAGGGAGGACATGTTATAAGCATTTCTTAGGGTGTGTTCTCACAAGAACATTTAGGGCCCTATTATGCACTTCATAAGTCTTAAGCAATAAGACGAGGCGGTAGATCTAAACTTAAGACGTGGAGGCGTGGTCAAGGCCACTTTGCTATTATGCGTGCGGTAGTGGGCGCCTAAAACCCGGCGCTAAGCAAAGAAATTAGTCATGGGTGTGTTTTGGGCGTCTTCTCAATCAACCCAATCAGCGTGCCAGGTGCCATTCCCTTTAAGAACCGGCGGCGTTAAGTCATTAGCGCTATGCTATTATGGAAGTCCTAAGAAGGAGGTCAGCGTGCTTCTCTGCCTCTCCCTTCTGAAATAAAGCATTTATACTGTGACCGTAATTGACGTCTTGCCGTGGAGCCACGTGCGTGTTCATGTGTGCCCACATGCATGCGCAAACCGCGGAGGCGCGCTCGTGTTTCAAAACGTGCATGAAGTCTAAACTTAAGAACTTTTCAAACCACTTCTTAGCGCTAGGAGCAAAGTCAGATCGCATAATAGCAGGGGCGCCTAGTGCACTTCATTAACATATGAACACTCCCACAATGAGTAATATATGCACGGGAGTATTACGTCTTATGTGTGGGCGCCTATCGACACCGGCATAATAGCAGTAGCGCGTATGAAGCGCATAATAAGGGTGGCGGTAGGTCTTAACCTGGCGGTGCGTCTTAATTAAGACTTAAGACGGCAAGTTAAGAAATGCATAATAGGGCCCTTAGGGTGTGTTCTCACTAGAACATTTAGGGTGTGTTCTCACTAGAACATTTAGGGTGTGTTCTCACTAGAACATTAGGGTGTGTTCTCACTAGAACATTTGCTTCACTTGGAATCTGAGTTTAAGGATAAAATTCACTTTGCTCTGCGTCGTTTGGAGCTGTGGGAACGCGCATTCGAAGTCGCTCCCGGAGCAAACAACCGACGCATGCTCCGCTTGAAAAGGGTGGTTTCGCTCCAGTTAGAAACGACGAATCGAGGCTGTCCATAGGAAAACAACAGCGCATGCGTGTTGATATGGATAAGAGCGGGACGAACGGGCAATTTTAAATATTTCTGACCAATCAACTACCACGTCTGTTGCTTCGATTGCGTATGTCACTTCGTTTACATAAAGGGCTGTGAGAACGCAAATCAGAGAGATAATTTATGCAACAATGTTGCGAACTCATCCACTTGCTCCGGGACCTGTTTCAGACTTTCATGTGAGAACATGACCTTAAATGTTTTACTGAAATGGAAATCACTAAATGTACACTCATAGTAGCCTGATGGCCTGATTTATTTTATTGTAATTATTGGCTTTCAAACGGTATATTTCAGATCTAAGTTGTGTCTGAAGAAATGACACTCGTTGATAAGTTAATGGCTTTATATCGTATACAGCATTGTAAATAGCTGTCTTCTGCAACGTTAGAAATTACAACAGTTGCACATTCAAGTGAGTAGATTTCGATAGCTAGCTAAGCTATATGTAGCTATAAGTTAGTATAAACTTAATATCCCTGTAGCTAGATGGCAGCAGATTTTAACCCAGGACATTTGCTCTCAATATGAATATTCTACCCGTCAATATCAGGTATGATGTGTCTCATCATCATCTGTAAAACAGGATCTTGGTTAATGGATCGCTTGTAATAACCATAGCAACCAGCTGTAACAGTGATTGGCTGGACGGACTGTCAGTCAACCGCCAAAGCCACGGCCGGTCAGTCATGAAGCAGAGTGAGCAGAGGAACATCTATGAATACATTACAGCTGATTTAAAAAACACTTGGAAGCGTGAAGCGTTGTTGTTGCTTAGACATAATAAAACTACGTCTCCCAGTCTGACAAACAGAATCTCGTCTCACACCACGGCCCCTGGGAGAGCCTCCGCACTGATGGAAACATCTGTGTTTGATCAAAACAACCGTGGTGGTGCCTCTGAAATATATTCTCTCTGAAAGCACTTCTCCTCCTGCCCTCCCCTCCTCCCCCACCTCCCCCTCCTCCCACACGGCACTTTCAACACCATTATGCAATAAGCTTTCTCAGGAAATTATTTGAGCACGGATGCCGTTTAAAACGGCAACCACGGTCCTCCCTGGCTCACAGGCGTTAAGTAACATCTGACAGACCTCATCACATGTTAAGTAACATCTGACAGACCTCATCACATGCGTTAACACTTGCCATGAGGGTCATTTGACCCTGTGAGTAAAAAAAATGGTTATATCTTTGCACTCGATAAAATTTCAGGACCCTCCTTTCATGACTTGTCCTAGATATGTGCGTTCTACCATCCAGTATCCTTACATTTTCTAAATCACATCAGGATAAGCTAGTATGAAGCTATTTTGATGTTTTTCTGTGTAGGAGGCAGGCTAATTTACAAGACGGCCAACTAGTGGTCGTTGTCTGTAAATAGCAGCTTGAGCATTGTAAAGAGGCGGCTCTTTTAGTAGGTAAAAAGGCACGGCTGTTCTAGTGTTAAGTAACATCTGACGTACCTCATCCTGAGAGAGGAAGGTCTCCTTCTGTAGGGGGGTTAAGTACCTCCCGATCAGGCAGTTCAGATCCTGCAAGACAAGAGAGTGAATCAGGGCTTAGTCAGGGTTGGCCCTGTCACCCCTGGAGTGTAAACAGAGAAGTCACCCCAGGAGTGTACACAGAGAAGTCACCCCAGGAGTGTACACAGATAAGTCACCCCAGGAGTGTACACAGAGAAGTCACCCCTGGAGTGACACAGAGAAGTCACCCCTGGAGTGTACACACAGAACACACAACAGCTCACATCAGCCTCAACATTCATCACACTACAACCGGTGATATTAGATTATGTATCTGCGCTCTTAAACGACGTGTTCGCTTCTGTGCTCAGACACATTCTGTTCTGTATGAATCAGATTAGGCTGCTGCCTCTCTGCCAAGCACAGCTGCGTCTCTGCATGTCTGCTGGGACAGAGACAGATATGGACGCCTCCGTCACGTGGAACACGTGTGTGTCGCTGGCAGATTAACAGACAGACAGACGGACAAGACAGACACAAACACAGCACACACACACACACACACACACACACACACACACAAACACAAACAGAATGTGTATGTTGCTGACAGATGGACAGACGGACAGACAAACACAAACACAGCACACAAACACAGCGCACACAAACACAGCGCACACACACACACACACACACACACACACACAAACAGAATGTGTATGTTGCTGACAGATTAACGGACAGACAGACAGACAGACAAGACACAAACACACCACACACACACACACACAGAATGTGTATGTTGCTGACAGATTAACCGACAGACAGACACAAACAGACAAACAGAATGTGTATGTTGCTGACAGATTAATGGACAGACAGACGGACAGACAGACAGACACAAACACAGCACACACACACAGAATGTGTATGTTGCTGACAGATTAACAGACAGACAGACAGACACAAACACAGCACACACAAACACACAAACAGAAAGTGTATGTTGCTGACAGATTAACGGACAGACAGACAGACGGACACAAACACAGCACACACACACAAACACACACACAGAATGTGTATGTTGCTGACAGATTAACAGACAGACAGACAGACAGACAGACAGACAGACACAAACACAGCACACACACACAAACAGAATGTGTATGTTGTTGACATATTAACAGACAGACAGACAGACAGACAGACACCAACACAACGTAGCGTTAGCCAAACTAACTTTGACGTAGGCGCGCTCCGTCTCCACCAGCTCACAGATGACTTTGCGCAGCTTGTCGGCGTCGGAGAGTTGGCGGGGGGCGGTGGGCGGGGGGCAGGGGGAGTCGGGGCTGCTGGGCGAGGAGGGCGAGCAGCTCTCCGCCGACGGGTTCATGTCGTGGAGACTGCGACAGAACGCAGCGACCTGCTCCGTGCTCTGAGGGAGAGAGAGAGAGAGACGGAGAGGGAGGGTGAGAGAGAGAGCGAGATAGAGGACAGGAAGAGTACCTATTCCTCATTCGTGGCAGACGAAGGAGAGGAAGTCACTCAGGATACCTCGATGGAGGACAGCGGCGTCTGCTCGAATTAGCAACCTGCCCCTCCAATCCCCTCAACAATCAGACAGAAACTTAAGGGCGTCACTTTCCTTCAGCTCAGTAAGGATTCATGAGGCTGGTAATTAACGTCTGCGCAGCTGAGAGGCAGAGAGGCAGAGAGGGAAAGAGGCAGAGAGGGAGAGAGGCAGAGAGGGAGGTCTAAAAAAACAGTTTGAACTGATTCAGTCTATTTCCAGCATCAGGCTTAACAGAGCTCCTCTCTCTCTCTCTCTCTCTCTCTCTTTCTCCATCCCTGTCTCTCTCTCTCTCTCTCTCTCTCTCTCCATGTCTCTCTCTCTCTCTGTCTCTCTCTCTCTCTCTCTCTCTCTGTTTCTGTCTCTCCCTCTCTGGTTGGTGCTATATTGATCTACTCTACTTCAGAGAATCCAAAATCAAGAAAAAAACAGAATCTGCCCACATACAAACTGTTGCCTTGGAGACCAACATTGATACAGTGCGTTGGACTCATCATCATTTTGGGCAAAAATAGACTGATTCTGAACAGTCATACATACCTCTAAATCTGGCTGTTCTCAGACCTCCCTCTCTCTCTCTCTCTCTCTCTCTCTCTCTCTCTCTCTCTCTCTCTCTCTCTCTCTCTCTCTCTCTCTCTCTCTCTCTCTCTCTCTCTCTCTCTCTCTCTCTCTCTCTCTCTCTCTCTCTCTCTCTCTCTCTCTCTCTCTCTCTCTCTCTCTCTCTCTCTCTCTCTCTCTCTCTCTCTCTCTCTCTCTCTCTCTCTCTCTCTCTCTCTCTCTCTCTCTCTCTCTCTCTCTCTCTCTCTCTCTCTCTCTCTCTCTCTCTCTCTCTCTCTCTCTCTCTCTCTCAAAGCTAAAACCTGTTTTGGTACTGGTCGGTAGGTGTATCCTGTAAAGGATTTCCTCTTTTCTAGTCAACAACCGCTCAAGGGCACGACCGGCTACTATGAACAGGAAACCAACTAACCAAGCGTTGCAGCTCAAAGTGCTCCAATCATTATATAATCAATGATCATTAAATTATTTAGTCATTTAAAGGCAATATTAAAAAGATGGGTTTTTAGTCTTGACTTGAACATATGTGCTGAGGTTGCATCCATAATGTAAACTGAGCATAAAATGAGAAACATGTACATGAGAAAACCAGCATCAGAAGACCTGAGAGCTCTATTGGGCTGATATGCTAGCAGAAGACCTGAGAGCTCTATTGGGCTGATATGCTAGCAGAAGACCTGAGAGCTCTATTGGGCTGATATGCTAGCAGAAGACCTGAGAGCTCTATTGGGCTGATATGCTAGCAGAAGACCTGAGAGCTCTATTGGGCTGATATGCTAGCAGAAGACCTGAGGGATCTTTGGGCTGATATGCTAGCAGAAGACCTGAGAGATCTTTGGGCTGATATGCTAGCAGAAGACCTGAGAGCTCTATTGGGCTGATATGCTAGAAAAAGGTCTTAACATATTCTGGTGCTGAGCCAGTGAGAGCTTTATAAACAAGCAGAACCATCTTGAAATCTATTCTGAACTTAACAGGAAGCCAGTGTAGAGTCTGTAAAACAGGAGTTATATGAGCTTGTCTGCTTGTTCTGGTATAAACCTAGGTATATGTCCCTGGGTTGGTGGTGTTGTTGGGAGGGTCCCTGGCTCAGTGTGACTCATAGTAGAGAAAGTTCTGGATGTCAGCCAGGGAACAGAACCGCAGTAGAACCTCTGATAGTTGGGGGCCTTAGGGATATTTTGGTGCAAATTTGTGCAAAAGCACCAAATTTGGCCCAGATGTAGCTCAGAGTATGCTCTAGTGATTTAGCCAGGGTGCCCAAGCCAAATCAATATGGCCGCCCTCTGAAAAAGGTTTCGGCTATAACTTTTGAACCAAATGAACTAGAAATGTAAGCCTGGTGTCTATTTTATGTTTTTTGACTATTAGAAACACATTAGAATGCTTATATTCATGATTGGGTGTGTCTGGACCCCTAATTTGCATAATTTCATTTTTTTGTTTTGTTTGGCTTTTGGGTCAGGTCGATTGGCAAATGTCAATGTCCTTGCTGTGACGTATTGCGTCGGTCTTGCAGGTGTGATGGGTGCCGCCAAATGCACTTCTGACATTGACATTCTCGGTTGCAGGTTGGCATCTTCTGTATTAGCTGCACAGGGTTTGAGGAACTCTGGACCATGGAGGACGATATCATTGAACACTCGTAAGGGTTCAGCAACAGATGTTGTGAGACAGTTGGACGGGAAGGAGCAGTCAAATGTGTGGGCTCGTTGTAAGCAGTACTTGTGTAAAACCAAGGCGGCCCTCATCAACAGAATTGCCTCATCCTGAGCCAATTGTTCCTCTTAGCCACTTGTTCCTTGTTTGCGATGTAGGTTTCCCTCCCCTTCTGGTGTTCAATCTATTCAGGCAGATAGCTGAGGAGATGATGCTTGAATGTTGTTGTGTGGGGTTCATAATCAGACACAAACACCTGTGTTCTTTCATAAGGTTCCTGTAGAGTTGCCGTAATAGGAGATTGTGAAGGAGGATCTGAATCCTCAACCAGAGCAACAATTTGTGCAATAGTTAGATGGTCAAAGGTGTCCCCCACTCACTGGTAGATGCTTCCCCTTCTGACACCCTGGCCTGGCAGTGTCATGAGATGCTTGCCGTTTTGCTGCATATCGCAACATGAGATAACATTTGGCATGTAGTACACACCTGCTGCGTGCACATCGGAAGCTTGTGTAACTAATCTACCAAGAAGCTAATTTTTTTTACAGGATTCTGCCCAGCTTTTCAGATTGGAATCAACATTACCTGTTACTGCCTTGTGAAGGTCATCCATATCTCCCCCTCACATATGACACAATGAATGCCACAGGCTTTGGGTTGACATGATCGAAGCTTTTTAGGACTCACTACTAAGGAGGAGCCAACGTCATACTTTGGAGCCCTTTTGACACGACAACTACTACAGTAGCTTCTACAGCGTTTGTGATACATAGCATTATGTTTTTTAAGCGTTGCTGCAATACCTGAACCGTCATTCAACTGATCAATTGTAACATTAACAGAAGAAGGAAGAACATTAGCAATAGCTAAGAAATATTTTTTTTCCCTTTCTAGTGATACAAGTCCTTCATTTTTGGGTCTTTGCAATGGTTCATCAGCATCTCATTGGCAGAGACAGCATAGGTCCCAATTAATGGTCCCGCTACTAGAGGTAGAGGTAGATGCCATATTGTGATGACATAATACATGACTTACGTGAGATTGAGGAAATTGTAGCCTACATGTTGTCGTTGCAGGAAATAGTAGTTGTAGACAGAAGTAAAACAAGACAATACCTTATTTTCAGCATGTCTCCTATCAATTGAAATGATAAGAATGCATATATGACAATGGGCTGTGTTCGTGTAAAAAGAAGAAGGCATCAGTCATTGTTATCTTGATAGCTAGCTACTGTAGAATATTACAGGCTGGCTCCACTACTAGCGTTGCGTCACCTCGCCATCGGCGTTGCATTAACTTGACGTTGTACCTGCTCCACCGTCATTTGTTGCATATAAAAATATAGATTTTTCCACCTCAAGTATCAGCCGTTCGTCATCCATTTCTGCAACAAGCTTCAAGCACCTGTGGTGATTCACAATTCGCAATAGCTGCGACCAGGCACGAGCTACAGAGTAGTTGGCTACGTGCATTTTCAATCTGGTATCTTCTCTATTAGTGGATTAACCGCTGTGGTGATTTAACTGATGATAAAAATACATATACAACAGAGCAAAACAAGAAAACAACACCAGAAAACAACCAATATACAATTATAACCAACAACCAATATACAATAGTAAATTATACATTCGCGTTCGCCATCAGAAATCAAACTTTGCCACAACGCAACGCGGATGCAACGTAGGCAGTGGAGCACCTTTCATTGATTACAAAAGCAACGTTCCCTGGCTGACAGCAATTACGGACGCAACGCAGCGCGGACGCAATGCAGCGCAGACGCAACGCTCGATGGCCATAGTGGAGCCTGGGCGTTAGCTAGCCAGCTAACTAGCTAGCTAATGTTGTGAGGTGCAGAGAGTGGGATCCTGGAATTATTGTAAGATTATGAAAATGACTGATGATGAATGATGAATTATAACTTACGTGAGGAAGAAAATAGTAGTTGTACTGTAAACAGCTTTTTAAAATTCAAATTCAAATTGTAACTGTCTTTAAGTTCACGAGGTCTGGCCCTCCCACATGCTCCCGAACATTCAAAATGGGTCAAATTATTTTTTTTTCTTTGTTATGGTAAAACTCATTTTCAGGGAGCCGCCATCTTGGAAATATGCAAATTACATTTACATTTACATTTTTGGCATTTAGCAGACGCCTTATTCCAAAGCGACTTACAATCAATACATTTGAATACTAAGCATGTGAATCAGCAGTCCACTATTCGTTGCAGGAAGAGTACTCTAGCTCGGGCCCGGGGCCACTGATAGAAGGAAAAACCTTCTCCCTATTATCGCCTTCTACTAAAACGTTTTTTTATTTTATTTTATTACTGGAGAAACTGAGAAACAGTACAAGGGGGGCAGTAGAAGTTCTTAGGGACACAGTAAAGGGGAAAGCGGGTGTCTTTAGGAGACGTAGTGGTGAGGGTCAGAAGATGTCTCAGGAGGAGCAGTTAAGATGTAACCTGAAGAGATGGGTCTTCAGTCTACGACGGAAGATGGGTAGTGACTCTGCCGTTCTGACAGCCGTGGGGAGCTCATTCCACCAGCGGGGAGCCAGTGTTGTGAAGAGACGTGATCGGGCAGCCCGACTGCTGTGTAGAGGAGGTGGGGCCGGTCGGCCAGCCGAGGTGGAGGAACGGAGTGAGCGGGCAGGGGTTTGGGGGGTTACCATTTCCTTCAGGTAGGCAGGGGCTGTCCCTTTAGCTGCCTGGTATGCAAGCACCAGGGTCTTGAATC
Organism: Nansenia antarctica; assembly: GCF_963989245.1. NCBI lineage: Eukaryota > Metazoa > Chordata > Actinopteri > Argentiniformes > Microstomatidae > Nansenia > Nansenia antarctica. The sequence goes on along the minus strand of NC_137674.1, from coordinate 89,329,395 downwards.
TGATGCGAGCTGCTATCGGGAGCCAGTGCAGGGTGCGAAGGAGAGGGGTGACATGCGAGTATTTGGGGAGGTTGAATACCAGCCGGGCAGCAGCATTCTGGATGAGCTGCAGAGGTCTAATGGCTGAAGCGGGGAGCCCAGCCAGGAGTACATTGCAGTAATCCAGGCGGGAGATGACCAGTGCCTGGGTCAAGAGTTGCGCTGCCTCTCTGGTAAGGAATGGTCGTATCCTTCTGATGTTGTAGAGGAGGAATCTGCAGGAGCGAGCCGTTGCTGCAATGTTCTCCGCACAGGATAGTCGGTTATCCAGGATCACTCCAAGGTTCTTGGCTGTCAGGGAGGGGGTTACAGTAGAGTTCTCCACTGTGATGGAGAAGTCCATCACAGTTAGGGGTCCAGACACACCCAATTATAAATATAAGCATTCCAATGTGTTTCTAATGGCCAAGAAACATAAATAAGACACCAAGTTTTTATTTGAAGCTAATTTGGTTCAAAGGTTATAGCCAAAACCTTTTTCGGAGGGCGGCCATATTGATTTGGCCGCCATGGCGGCCCCAGTGGTCGCTGGCTCGGGCGCCCTGGCTAAATCATTAGAGCATACTCTGAGCTACATCTGGGCCAAATTTGGTGCTTTTGCACAAATGTGCACGCACATAGCCTCATATAGCCCTAAGGCCCCCAACTATGAGCTCATCTTAACATCGATAACGCCTCCCTCAAAGGTATCGAAGACTACATGATTCTTGAACTACACACTCCTCTCCTCTCCTCCCCTCCTCTCCCCTCGACTCCTCTCCTCCCCTCCTCTCCCCTCCTCTCCTCTCCTCTCCTCTCCTCCTCTCCTCCCCTCCCCTCCCCTCCTCTCCTCTCCAGTCATGTGAAAAAGATAGAACAGAAGACCGAACCCTAACCCTCTTTTTCAACATGTTTAAACATATGTCAATTTCATTTGATCTTTGTAATTAATAGAAATGATATTTTCTTGTGAGGAGAAACTTCGGACACCCTAATTACCCTAACTATTACAACTTAAAACGCCTCAAATTAGAATCAAGTGCACCACATCACCACAACATGGTAAGAGAGGATTACAACATGGTTAGAGAGGATTGTGGAGGAGTCTGTCTTAAACGTCAGACATTTAGTTTGGTTAGCTGTTGATTGTTGAAGTGAGTGAGCGGTGTCACCATGGAGAGATCAGATCAGCTCTCTGAGGCCTTCAGACAGAAGGTTGAGGATGCGTATCAGTCTGGAAGGGATTTAACCTGTTCTTATCTATCTTATTTTTCAGGTTGTGTTCACAATCAAAACCTCTCGCTGAACGAGATCAAATTATTCAGGACCTAGCCTCCAAACCTCCACGTTTGTGATTGGCTCTTTAATTAACAATGTCAATCAGTCTGATTAACAGCCGAGCAACTGGAGGGTTTTACTATCCGTTATAGATGGTGATGATGAGAGTGCAGAAGCATTAACATATCGCCCAGGTTGACGTCCTTCACAGCAGCGGCTCCCAGTCAGCTACGGAATGATGAGTTTTCAAAACATTGCTGCTAGTGACCTTCAGTGTGACCTTGGAACCTCTCCCCAACACCTGCAGGATCTTACACGACCCCTAGACGACCCCTGGCCTCATGCAACAACCCCTAGTCTCCTTCTACAACCCCTAGTCTCCTTCTACAACCCCTAGTCTCCTTCTACAACCCCTAGTCTCCTTCTACAACCCCTAGTCTCCTTCTACAACCCCTAGTCTCCTTCTACAACCCCTAGTCTCCTTCAACAACCCCTAGTCTCCTTCTACAACCCCTAGTCTCCTTCTACAACCCCTAGTCTCCTTCAACAACCCCTAGTCTCCTTCAACAACCCCTAGTCTCCTTCTACAACCCCTAGTCTCCTTCTACAACCCCTAGTCTCCTTCTACAACCCCTACCCTTCTCCAACAGTCTGGTCTGGGCCAGGACTATGGGTGTGTTCTCACTAGAACATTTGCTTCACTTGGAATCAGAGTTTAGGATCAAATTCGCTTTGCTCTGCGTCGTTTGGAGCTGTGAGAACGCGCATTCGAAGTCGCTCCCGGAGCAAACAACCAACGCATGCTCCGCTTGAAAAGGGTGGTTTCGCTCCGGTTAGAAACTACGCATCGAGGCTGTCCATAGGAAAACAACAGCGCATGCGTGTTGATCTGGATTAGAGCGGGACGAACAGGCAATTTTTCTGACCAATCAACTACCACGTCTGTTGCTTCGATTGCGTATGTTACTTCGTTTACATAAAGGGCTGTGAGAACGCAAATCAGAGAAATAATTTATGCAACAATGTTGCAAACTCATCCACTTGCTCCGGGTCATGATTCAGACTTTCATGTGAGAACATGACCACAGGCCCTAGCCTGGTTCAGCAGTCCGGTCTGGGCCAGGACTCGGCCCCTGAGCCCCTGGCCTCTGAACGAGCTCCCAGAGGACCTCCAGACAACCAGACACCCTAACCCTCTCCTTCTTCACAACAGGACTAGAAACCAACCTCTCCAGACAGGCCTTCCTCTACTCATCCTTGTTGTTAACAGGGTACTTTCATAGTTCAAATGAAAAGCACTTTACAAGATTATTATTGCTAACCCGGGGCTAGGGAGCTGGGAAAATCTCTTCTAAAGACCCATCCCAACACCTGCCAATGAAGACCTCCTCCTCTCTTATAAAGAGAAGGTACCCACCCCTGCCAACAAGTCATAGCCAAGCAGACACCTTTGATGTTCGTAACAAGTCATGAAACCACGGTCACTGAACACTTCAACACAATCATAGTAGCCTCCGCTTTCTGTGTGGAGACTCACTTACTGGCTGGCGTTGTTATACAACAACAGCATGATGGAGACACTGTCGGGAATCAAGACGGGAATCGCCAAATTCAAGGACTCCCATGAAGACTGAGATATAGATGAACAACAACGTTCCAAAGCAGGGCTGGACGGTTTTGAAAGCGCGAAACCGCTCCCGGACAAAACCGCGGCGGCTTTTCGGTTGAACCGAATTCAAAACGACGTTGTTGTAGGGTTTGACTGAGCTGCCGATCAAGAAAAAGATGACCCTCCCCCTTCAACCATTACACCAAGTGAGATGTTCCATGTTGCGTGAACATTCGTTGATGATTACAGACATGATAGAATGAAGGCTGCTGCAACTACTTTGCTGCGTTAGCTATTCGGTTGTTAAGTCATGACGTGTTTCCGGGTCCAACGTTGGCTGAGGCGCTCTCTTCGAAATGCCGCAGTAATAATAATAATTCATTATATTTGTATAGCGCTTTTCCGAGGCTCAAAGACGCTGACAATATGGGAAAAACGGGAAAGTGCTGTGTCCCTTGTTGTATGAATAGATCCCAGTCTAAAAAACGATTTAACTGTCATTCTACCGCTTTAGTACACTGGTACTCTGGTGCTTTGGTACACTGGTACTCTGGTGCTTTAGTACACTGGTACTCTGGTGCTTTAGTACACTGGTACTCTGGTGCTTTAGTACACTGGTACTCTGGTGCTTTAGTACACTGGTACTCTGGTGCTTTAGTACACTGGTACTCTGGTGCTTTAGTACACTGGTACTCTGGTGCTTTAGTACACTGGTACTCTGGTGCTTTAGTACACTGGTACTCTGGTGCTTTAGTACACTGGTACTCTGGTGCTTTAGTACACTGGTACTCTGGTGCTTTAGTACACTGGTACTCTGGTGCTTTAGTACACTGGTACTCTGGTGCTTCAGTACACTAGTACTCTGGTGCTTTAGTACACTGGTACGGGTATTTGGACCCGGAAATTGCTAAACGTCACGCGTGACGTCAGACTTAACAACCAAATAGAAATAACACACACCTGGGAGACACACTGTCCAGCTGCTGTACAGGAGAGGAGTGGTCAACAAGTCCAGGTGAAACCCTCGTATGTCACACCTGAGACTCACCTGAGCCCTCACCCACCTCCCACCAGACAAACACACTGGTGAACTATTAGCGTCTCACAGTAGCGCCCGCTACGATATAGCAATCTACGACGTCTTTGATAGAAACCGTTGCATTTTTTTCAGAGACCCCTAACCCTAACCGTAAAACCGTCCAACCCTATTTCAAAGTGTGGCAAATCTCAGAATGTCTTCTGCGAGAAAACCGAGTGTCTCCCATCTGAAGACAGACAGATAAGACAGAGATCTCTGGACTAAGCCCAATATTAGCTCAGCTATAGTCAAAGAGCCAGCTCAAAACAAAACAAAACAAAACAAAACAAAACCATCAGGGCCAGTTATCCCAAGGCCATGTGGCCACAGAACCTTAAGTCCCCTTAATCATCTTGAAACTCATAAATAAACAGAAGCTCTTCGAGATAATGTGTAAATGTCACTCTCTAGACCTTCCTACAGATCTCTCTGGTGACAAACAGGAAAGCTCTGCAGAGCGACAGTGAATCACAGCTTCCTGTGCTCGGGCCAAACAGCCACAAGAATCATCGTCAATCGAGGTCCTACGTGGGAAAGGTCTATCTATGAGTTACTTGTGGAAGAAAAAATATGACAAGACTCTCCATTGATCAGTAAACGCAGTGCAGGCATTTCACTGAGAAAATATTGTAGCCTACGCACCGACTGAAATGAATTACAGTTTGTTTTGAGTACATAAAACCACAACAGTAATACATATGACAGTTGAGAAAGGTGACAAAATTACAGTTGGTGACAGTTGTGAAGCAAGCAGCTCACCAGTTGAAGCATGTCAGAGATGGAGTCTGAAGAGCGCGCCTTGCCGTGTCTGCTCCACCTCAGGACAGACATGGCTGGACAGGACAGACAGGAGGAGGACAGGAGGACAGGCAGAGAGAGACGCTGCTAGCCTTGAGAAAGTATCCCTCCTACACTATGGCAAAATCCTCTCCACTTTATCCCTTTAAAAAAAACGTTGCTTTGGTGTTTGGTGTTGAAGGATGGAGGAGGAGGGGAGCAGGGTTGAAGCTGTCAAGCCTCCCCCTCGCCCACCAGCACTTCCAGCCTTCTCAACTCCCCTCCTTCCTTCCTTCCTTCGCCTCCAGATCGGCTGTTTACCGCTCCAACTAATCTTTTAGTATTTTTTCTTCTTCTTCTTCTTCTTCTTCTCACTCTTCTCTCGCTAAACGGCTAAGCCGCGATGCATCACGAGCGAGAGAGCGAGTACCTGACTAACTCCTCCAGCAGCAGCAGCAGCGGCTGTAAACAAGACGCAGTGATACTCATGTCCACGGAGGAGGAGGAGGAGGGGGAGGGCAGGGGGGAGGAAGGGAGGAGGCAGGAAGGAAGGAGGAGGAGGAGGTAGTCTCTCTCCTCTCTCCAAGGTTGGAGCGGGATTGGCTGGCCGCGGCTACACCGCAGTAGAATATAAATGCGGGATTTGGGAGGGTGGGGGGAGAGGGGAAGAGGGGGGGGGGGAATGGACTGGAAGTGACTGGCTGCAGGAGGATGAGAACATTACAAGAATGGGTAAGAGAGCTGAATGAAAAGGAGGAAAGCGTAACAACACAGAGGGAGGAATGGAGTAAAATACCTAGTATGTGTTACTGTGCATATACTGTATGTGTTACTGTGCATATACTGTATGTGTTACTATGTACAGGTGCTGGTCATATAATTAGAATATCATCAAAAAGTTGATTTAGGTCAGTAATTCCATTCAAAAAGTAAAACTTCTATATTATATTCATTCATTACACACAGACTGATATAGGCTATTTCAAATGTTTATTTCTTTTTAATTTTGATGATTATTACTGACAACTAATGAAGATCCCAAATACAGTATCTCAGAAAATTAGAATATTACTTAAGACCAATACAAAACAAGTTTTTTTTACAATGTTGGCCAACTGAAAAGTATGAACTCGGAAAGTATGAGCATGTACAGCACTCAATACTTAGTTGGGGCTCCTTTTGCCTGAATTACTGCTGCAATGCGGCGTGGCATGGAGTCCATCAGTCTGTGGCACTGCTCAGGTGTTATGAGAGCCCAGGTTGCTCTGATAGTGGCCTTCAGCTCTTCTGCATTGTTGGGTCTGGCGCATCGCATCTTCCTCTTCACAATACCCCATATATTTTCTATGGGGCTATGGTCAGGCGAGTTTGCTGGCCAATTAAGAACAGGGATACCATGGTCCTTAAACCAGGTACTGGTAGCTTTGGCACTGTGTGCAGGTGCCAAGTCCTGTTGGAAAATGAAATCTGCATCTCCATAAAGTTGGTCAGCAGCAGGAAGCATGAAGTGCTCTAAAACTTCCTGGTAGACGTCTGCGTTGACCCTGGACCTCAGAAAACACAGTGGACCAACACCAGCAGATGACATGGCACCCCAAACCATCACTGACGGTGGAAACTTTACACTGGACTTCAAGCAACGTGGATTCTGTGCCTGTTCCAAAGGAAATACAAAATGTACTTTCATCAGAGAACATAACTTTGGACCACTCAGCAGCAGTCCAGTCCTTTTTGTCTTTAGCCCAGGCGAGACGCTTCTGACGCTGTCTCTTGTTCAAGAGTGGCTTGACACAAGGAATGCGACAGCTGAAACCCATGTATTGCATACGTCTGTGTGTGGTGGTTCTTGAAGCACTGACTCCAGCTGCAGTCCACTCTCTGTGAATCTCCCCCACATTTTTGAATCGGCTTTGTTTCACAATCCTCTCCAGGGTGCGGTTATCCCTATTGCTTGTACACTGTTTTCTACAACATATTTTCCTTCCCTTCGCCTCTCTATTAATTTGCTTGGACACAGAGCTCTGTGAACAGCCAGCCTCTTCAGCAATGACCTTTTGTGTCTTGCCCTCCTTGTGCAAGGTGTCAATGGTCATCTTTTGGACAACTGTCAGGTCAGCAGTCTTCCCCATGATTGTGTAGCCTACAGAACTGGACTGAGGGACCATTTAAAGGCGTTTGCAGGTGTTTTGAGTTAATTAGCTGATTAGAGTGTGGCACCAGGTGTCTTCAATATTGAACCTTTTCACAATATTCAAATTTTCTGAGATACTGAATTTGGGGTTTTCATTAGTTGTCAGTAATAATCATCCAAATTAAAAGCAATAAACACTTGAAATATATCAGTCTATGTGGAATGAATGTATACATTATACAAGTCTCACTTTTTAATGGAATTACTGAAATAAATAAACGTTTTGATGATATTCTAATTATATGACCAGTACCTGTATATACTGTATGTGTTACTATGTATATACTGTATGTGTTACTATGCATATACTGTATTGTGAGCTTAGAATTATAAGGTTCTATCTCCGTTTAGGGTAGTTCAGAGATATTGAGCGTCAAAGTTTGTACATTCCATTATGTTTTGTGAGATGGAACCTTTGTATTTTATGAATTACTAACTAAAAAATGTCAACATTTTTAAAAATAACACCACACAGACATTAATAAACACCTAATGGATCAGATTATGTAAAAAACTAAATTTTGACAAAAACCTTATAATTCTAACGTCCCGGTATGTGTTACTATGCATATACTGTATGTGTTACTATGTATATACTGTATGTGTTATAATGTATGTGTTACTATGTATATACTGTATGTGTTACTATGCATATACTGTATTGTGAGCTTAGAATTATAAGGTTCTATCTCCGTTTAGGGTAGTTCAGAGATATTGAGCGTCAAAGTTTGTACATTCCATTATGTTTTGTGAGATGGAACCTTTGTATTTTATGAATTACTAACTAAAAAATGTCAACATTTTTAAAAATAACACCACACAGACATTAATAAACACCTAATGGATCAGATTATGTAAAAAACTAAATTTTGACAAAAACCTTATAATTCTAACGTCCCGGTATGTGTTACTATGCATATACTGTATGTGTTACTATGTATATACTGTATGTGTTATAATGTATGTGTTACTATGTATATACTGTATGTGTTACTATGTATATACTGTATGTGTTACTATGTATATACTGTATGTGTTATAATGTATGTGTTACTATGTATATACTGTATGTGTTTATGCCTATGATGTGGTTATGGATGCCAAGCCAGGAAGGATATATATTCACTCATAACACCGGAGAGTTCTAAACAGGAAAGTCAGTTTTCAGTCATTTTTTTATATCTTTGCACTCGATCAAAATAATGTCAGGACCCTCCTTTCATGACTTGTCCTAGATATGTGCGTTCTACCACCCAGTATCCTTACATTTTCTAAATCACATCAGGATAAGCTAGTATGAAGCTATTTTGCTGTTTTTTCTGTGTAGGAGGCAGACTAATTTAAGGAGGCACTGCAGGACAAGTTGCTGGCTACTGACATCCATAGAGCTGAGTATGTACGGCCATTCAAACACACATGGGGTGATCCCAGTAATAATAATAATAATAATAATAATAATAATAATAATAATAATAATAATAATAATAATAATAATAATAATAACTTTTTATTTGTATAGCTCTTTTCCTGCAAACGTTGCAGCTCAAAGTGCTCCAATCATTATATAATCATCATTTAATATTTAGTCATTTAAAGGCAATATTAAAAATTTGGGTTTTTAGTCTTGACTTGAACATATGTGCTGAGGTTGCATCCCTGATGTAAACTGGCAGTGAGACACAATCTGGAGCATAAAATGAGAATGCAGCCTCACCCAGTACCTCCACAGAGTCACACTGGTCAAGACATTGCCAGAGCCACTGCACAGAGGAGAGAGGGGGTGGAGGAGAGAGAGGGGGTGGAGGAGAGAGAGGGGGTGATGAGGAGAGAGAGGGGGTGGAGGAGAGAGAGGGGGTGGAGGAGAGAGGGGGGGTGGAGGAGAGAGAGGGGGTGGAGGAGGAGAGGGGGTGGAGGAGAGAGAGGGGGTGATGAGAGAGAGAGGGAGGAGGAGGAGAGAGAGGGAGGAGGAGAGAGAGAGGGAGGAGGAGGAGAGAGAGAGGGAGGAGGAGGAGAGACAGGGAGGAGGAGAGAGAGGGGGTGGAGGAGAGAGAGGGGGTGGAGGAGGAGAGGGGGTGGAGGAGAGAGAGGGGGTGATGAGAGAGAGAGGGAGGAGGAGGAGAGAGAGGGAGGAGGAGAGAGAGGGGGTGATGAGGAGAGAGAGGGGGTGGAGCGTGGCTGCAAAGTGAACAAACCAAACACGTTCACACTCCTGCTCTGTTATCTGAGGCTGACAGCAGCGACACGCGGAGGTCCACCTCCTCCATCAGCAGGCGTGTTAAACGCTTTCCCCAGGGTCCCTGGCCCACGGAGGACAGAGCGCAGATGCAAGAGTCCAACGTCAGGTAATAGAGTGAGAGAGTGAGAGAATAACAGATCGAAGGTGTCAGAGAGAAGGTGAAATGGTAGAATGGTAAATGGACTGACGTATATAGCGGCCTTATTCCAAAGCGCTTTACAACGGCCTCTCATTCACCCATTCACACACCCATGCAAGGCGCCGGCCCGCTCACGGGGAGCAATTTGGGGTTCAGTGTCTTGCCCAAGGACACCTCGACAAGTGGCCAGCCGTGGTTCGATCCACCGATCTGCCGACCTTGCGATCATTAGACGCTGTCTCTACCTCCTGAGACACAGCCTCTACCTCCTGAGCCACCAGCCTCTACCTCCTGAGACACAGCCTCTACCTCCTGAGACACAGCCTCTACCTCCTGAGCCACCAGCCTCTACCTCCTGAGACACAGCCTCTACCTCCTGAGACACAGCCTCTACCTCCTGAGACACAGCCTCTACCTCCTGAGACACAGCCTATACCTCCTGAGACACAGCCTCTACCTCCTGAGCCACAGCCCCCCCATGTTTAAGGTGTCAGTTCAGTAGACTGAAGTGAACTAAATCACGGCAGTTGAAAGCAGAAGCTCACAGTCTTACATAACACTGTTCATACCCCGGGCCCTAGTCAGTCATAGGAGGGGATAAGCATTTGGAATGAGCAGAGGAAGTATAGTCAAATACCAGACGTGGATCACGGATACATATCTCAAATCCTCGTGCTGGACTGAAGCCTAGAATAACATTTAAAATGCTAACTGCATGTTAGAATAATCCCATTCTGGAACCTCATTTTGCATTACCTCTCACGGTAGTCCAAATGTTTGACGATTCAAAGCATGCATGTCTTCTAGCATTCACATTTTGACATTTATTTATGGAAAATTATAGTTGTTGTTTTTTTAGCAAGCCCACCATCGGCAGAGCAAAGGCTGCTGGGAGCTAGCGAACCAGGCTAGGCTAGGCTAGGCCAGGGCAGGGTGGCCCCGTGGAACAGAGCTGGGTGGATATTCTGCAGTCATTTTTTTGGCCACCCTCCACGACCCCCCACCTTTTGGCTACGCGATGGAGAGGCAGTGAAGCATGGCTCTGAGAGAGAGAGACAGAGAGAGACAGAGAGAGAGAGAGAGAGACAGAGAGAGAGAGAGAGAGAGAGAGACAGAGAGAGACAGAGGGAGAGAGAGAGACAGAGGGAGAGAGTGACAGAGGGAGAGAGACAGAAGGAGAGAGAGAGACAGAGGGAGAGAGAGAGAGAGAGAGAGAGAGAGAGAGAGAGACAGAGAGAGAGAGACAGACAGAGAGAGAGACAGAGGGAGAGAGACAGAGGGAGCGAGAGAGAGAGAGAGTCAGAGAGACAGAGAGAGAGAGAGAGAGAGTCAGAGAGACAGACAGAGAGAGTCAGAGAGACAGAGAGAGACAGAGAGAGAGAGAGAGATATAGAGAGAGACAGAGAGAGAAAGCAACAGAGAGAGAGGAGAGAGAGACAGAGAGAGAGAGAGAGAGAGAGAGACAGAGAGAGAAAGCAACAGAGAGAGAGGAGAGAGAGAGAGAGAGACAACAATCTGCATGTGAATATAAACCGTGCTCCACCTCTCTTCAGGACCCCAGCTGTCTTTCAGAGGGCCTGCGTGCCGCCTGTCAGCCTGCCAGCCCAGTGAAGAGCAGACAGACGCTGCTGCTGCTTTAATCTCATTCAGACCCTCTCTCTCTCTCTCTCTCTCTCTCTCTCTCTCTCTCTCTCTCTGCACAGCTACAGAAAAACCCATCCTCTTGTTAGAGAGAGGAGAGAGAGAGAGAGAGAGAGACAGAGACAAAGAGAGAGACAGAGACAGAGACAGAGAGACAGAGAGAGAGAGAGACAGAGAGAGAGACTGAGACAGAGAGACAGAGAGAGAGAGAGACAGAGAGAGACAGAGCGAGACTCTTGTTAGCTCCACTTGATGGGTGATCTACTTTACTCAGAGTGAACTGTTGTTGCATTTCTAATTCCCCTTAAAATGGTAAAATGGTAAATGGACGGCACTTATATATACAGCGTCTTATTCCAGTGCTTAATTGGTGCTTCTAAGTGCTTCACAACAGCCTTTTCATTGACCCGTTCACACAGACGTTCACACAGACGTTCATACACCGGCGGCGGCGGCAAGCTGCCATGCAAGGCATCGGCCCGCTCTTTGGGAGCCCAAGGACACCTCGACACGTGGGACAGGAGGAGCCGGGGATCGAACCGCCGACCTCGTAACGGCAGCACTACCTCCAGAGCCACAACCCCCCCCATACCAAACATACCAAACATTTAGCTGGCTCCCCGCTGGTGGAATGAGCTTCCCACGGCTGTCAGAACTGCAGAGTCACTACCCATCTTCCGTCGTAGACTGAAGACCCATCTCTTCAGGTTACACCTTAACTGCTCCTCCTGAGACATCTACTACCCCCCAGCACTGCGTCTCCTGAGACACCCGCTTTTCCCCTTTACTGTGTCCCCTAAAAACTTATATTTGCCCCCCTTGTACAGTTTCTCTGTTTCTCCAGTGTCTAAATAACATTTTAAAATAAAAAAAAACAAAAAAAAACTAGGTTTCGAAGAAGGTTTTTCCTTCTATCAGTGGCCCCGGGCCTGAGCTAGATTACTCTTCCTGCTACGACTGGTGGATTGATGATTCACTTGCTTAGTCAAATGTATCGATTGTAAGTCGCTTTGGAATAAGGCGTCTGCTAAACGCAAAAAATGTAGATGTAAAATGTTCTAGCCTCTGATAAGCTTCTGTAGTTTGTTTGCTTGTCTGTTCATTTATTTCTGAGAGTCTCTTGAGTTCCTGAGGACGCCTCCGTTAAACGATTTTAATCACTGCACATAATGAAGCCATTAGGATGCAGCTTAATCAAACAGGCATCCATCTCTTAGGGCCCTTGTCTTCTAACAGAATCATCTCTCTCAGCTCCCTCGGCTGCAGTGCATCCTGGGCCACAGATGCGTCTGTGTTTCATCCAGCCACGGGTGTTATGCCAAAACTCCAAGACTCCTCGTTTTAATAATACAAATAAATAATACATAATACATACAGTATAAACCCCTCAGCTTTGGGTTTCATTTGAAAGCGTTGAAATAGGATAACTTCACTAATACGCTGCGTTGTTGTGAGATCTGGTGTTCACAGTTTGAAGGGGAGGTGGTTGGTGATTAAAACACAGTCCTGATTTATGTAGAAGCGTAAACGAGGCGGGTGATATTTCTACATATTTCTGCTGCCCAGCCGAGAGGAAACTAACTGACGACAGATGGCGCCTTAGAAAGTAGCCCAGATATGATGATTTTAAAATAATGATTTGAAAAAGCTGTTAATTATTAGAAAGCTGGACAGACGGCAAGGACATGACCCTACATCACATAACACAGAGTACATTTTTCAGATTCACATTCAGAATATGTCTGCCCCCCCCCCCCCCCCGCCTGTGTTCTCTTGGGAGAGTTGGATATGGCAGAGACAGAGACAGATAGAGAGACAGAGACAGATAGAGAGACAGATAGAGAGACAGATACAGAGACAGAGACAGATAGAGAGACAGATACAGTGACAGAGACAGAGAGACAGAGACAGAGACAGATAGAGAGACAGATAGAGAGACAGATACAGATAGAGAGACAGATACAGAGACATATAGAGAGACAGATACAGAGACAGAGACAGATACAGAGACAGACAGAGAGACAGAGACAGAGACAGATACAGATACAGAGACAGATATTGAGACAGAAACAGAGACAGATACAGAAACAGAGACAGATACAGAGACAGAGACAGACAGAGAGAGACAGAGACAGAGACAGAGACAGATATAGATATAGATACAGAGACAGATATTGAGACAGAAACAGAGACAGATACAGATACAGAGACAGAGACAGAGACGGAGACAGAGACAGATATTGAGACACGGTCATTCAGATGGACACAATCAGCTCCCCAACATGAAGTGATGAGAGGTTGTTGTGGATTTAAAGTCACATGAGCGCAGAGAGAAAGCCGCAGTCAACAATCCCTTTCCTGTCAGAGGGGCCAGCATTTTATATCAGTTTCCTGCCTGATGATGTCACTACTCCTGCTTGACCAATCAGAATCATCTGCTCCACAGTTCTTGGCACATCTCTTACAGGAAGGGAAGACCTTCCTTCAGTGCCAGACTCCCCAGCATGCAGAGAGACTTCAGTTCTCAGCATAAAACGATATAAAACCACAACAGAGTGAAGCTCTAATGCTAACGCTAGCTCTTACCTTCCTGCACTCGTCTGCCTCGCTGAACATCTCCGTGTCGTCGTCCAGACTGTCTCCTGAGCTCTCCAGCGTCAGGCCCACGCCGTCATCCAGGATCTCCTCTGCAACAACACAAACACAAACACGCCGCGATGACCAGCCGCCCTGCCATCCTACCAACCTGCCACACGCTGCAATGACACAGCTGCCCTGCCAACCAGCCGCCCTGCCAACCCCTCTGTCTCACACATCTCACTCCTCTCCTAAGATTTCTACTTTCCCCCCTTGTACTGTTTCTCCAGTGTCTATATAACAATTTAAAAAAACACTCACCCTGGCTCTGTGCTCCTCTACTCACCCTGACTCTGAGAGGAGATGTCTCTGTGCTCCTCTACTCACCCTGACTCTGAGAGGAGATGTCTCTGTGCTCCTCTACTCACCCTGACTCTGTGCTCCTCTACTCACCCTGGCTCTGAGAGAACATGTCTCTGTGCTCCTCTACTCACCCTGGCTCTGAGAGAACATGGCTCTGTACTCCTCTACTCACCCTGGCTCTGTGCTCCTCTACTTACCCTGACTCTGTGCTCCTCTACTCACCCTGACTCTGTGCTCCTCTACTCACCCTGGCTCTGTGCTCCTCAACTCACCCTGGCTCTGAGAGAACATGGCTTTGTGCTCCTCTACTCACCCTGACTCTGTGCTCCTCTACTCACCCTGACTCTGTGCTCCTCTACTCACCCTGACTCTGTGCTCCTCTACTCACCCTGACTCTGTGCTCCTCTACTCACCCTGGCTCTGAGAGAACATGGCTTTGTGCTCCTCTACTCACCCTGACTCTGTGCTCCTCTACTCACCCTGGCTCTGTGCTCCTCTACTCACCCTGGCTCTGAGAGAACATGGCTCTATGCTCCTCTACTCACCCTGGCTCTGAGAGGAGATGTCTCTGTGCTCCTCTACTCACCCTGACTCTGAGAGGAGATGTCTCTGTGCTCCTCTACTCACCCTGGCTCTAAGAGAACATGTCTCTGTGCTCCTCTACTCACCCTGGCTCTGGGAGAAGATGTCGGTGCAGAGGCCGTCCTCAGCGTCTGAGCGGCGGGGGGGCAGGTAGCAGAGCTGGCAGCGGTCCAGGGAGGGCAGCGTGCTGACGGTCAGCGCCAGGGAGGCCTGGGAGAACGCCAGCTTCATGTCTGAGAGGTCCAGGCTGCAGGACGCCTTCCCGTTCAGCTGCAGGATGTCGTCTCCCGCGTTCAGGCCTGCAGAGCAGAAGAAAGAGGTCCCAGGTCAGTCTACGCTGTCTCACACCTTAACTGTCTCACACCTTAACTGTCTCACACCTTAACTGCTCCTCCTGAGACACCTGTTTCCCCTATACTATACCTCCTAAGACCCTACTGCCCCCCCTGTACTGTCTCTCTACTGCCCCCCTTGTACTGTCCCTCCAGTGTCCCCCTTGTACTGTCTCTCTACTGCCTCCCTTGTACTGTCTCTCTCCAGCAAAAAAGCATTCTGTGTGTGTATGTGTACGGTGTCTGGAATCATCCCTCTCTCTCTCTTCCTTCAGACCCGCAGGCCTGACCCAGTTCTCTCTGCCCTCCTGTGTGAACTGTCACATGACCCAGTTCTCTACGACCCTCCTAACCGTCAGCCTCTGAGGAGACACAGCAGACGTCCTCGTTGTCTCCTCAGCCTGCAACTAGGCTCCACCCCCACAGTGACATCACACAGCTAGGCTCCACCCCCAAAGTGACACACAGCTAGGCTCCTCCCCCAGAGTGACATCACACAGCTAGGCTCCACCCCCACAGTGACATCACACAGCTAGGCTCCACCCCCAAAGTGACACACAGCTAGGCTCCTCCCTCACAGTGACATCACACAGCTAGGCTCCACCCCCACAGTGACATCACAAAGCTAGGCTCCACCCCCAGTGACATCACACAGCTAGGCTCCAACACCACAGTGACATCACACAGCTAGGCTCCTCCCCCACAGTGACATCACACAGCTAGGCTCCTCCCCCACAGTGACATCACACAGCTAGGCTCCTCCCCCACAGTGACATCACACAGCTAGGCTCCACCCCCACAGTGACATCACACAGCTAGGCTCCACCCCCACAGTTACATCACACAGCTAGGCTCCACCCCCACAGTGACATCACACAGCTAGGCTCCAACACCACAGTGACATCACACAGCTAGGCTCCTCCCCCACAGTGACATCACACAGCTAGGCTCCTCCCCCACAGTGACATCACACAGCTAGGCTCCTCCCCCACAGTCACATCACACAGCTAGGCTCCTTCCCCACAGTGACATCACACAGCTAGGCTCCACCCCCACAGTGACATCACACAGCTAGGCTCCACCCCCACAGTGACATCACACAGCTAGGCTCCACCCCCACAGTGACATCACACAGCTAGGCTCCACTCCCACAGTGACATCACACAGCTAGGCTCCTCCCCACAGTGACATCACACAGCTAGGCTCCACCCCCACAGTGACATCACACAGCTAGGCTCCACCCCCACAGTGACATCACACAGCTAGGCTCCACCCCCACAGTGACATCACACAGCTAGGCTCCTCCTCCACAGTGACATCACACAGCTAGGCTCCTCCCCCACAGTGACATCACACAGCTAGGCTCCTCCCCCACAGTGACATCACACATCATTATGGAGGGTTAATAACTAGTAACTAAAGTGCTTTGAGTTGCATTTCATGTACGAAAGGCGCTATAGAAATAAAGCTTTACTTACTTACTGACTTACTAACTATCACTATTCTCTCATGATCGACACTGGATCAAACTAACGGGCATACTTGAACTCTAAGCTTGACATTAAGATAATTGACCATTTATTAATATTTTATTAATAACAGCTAGGCAGAATATGATCTTCTTTGAAAGATGTTGTGTGTCTGTATTGGTGTTTTTCATTGCTGGTTGCTGGCTGAGGGCTGGAGAACGTTCATGTGGGCTTCTGCTCTGTGTAGCCTAGTGGCCCAGCATGCTGGGACTCATGGGAAATCAGGGTTAACGGACCTTTGGCGAAGGCTAACCCGCCCGCCTTCACGTCTGTAATGTAGAGCTGCTGGACCCCGTCCTCCTCCACCACAGAGATGGAGAAGCCTGGGAGAGAGAGGGGGAAACAGACAGAGACAGGGGGGTGAGGGGGGGAGAGACAGAGAGACAGTGGTGGGGGGGGGGGGGGAGGGAGAGAGACTATATTACAGCAAGCACATCACCAAATCATCAGTGGAACTGACTGCACTGATGGGAATCTCTCTCACAGATACAGGTCAGCTGACAGGATGTAACAGGATGTATCAGGATGTATCAGGATGTATCAGGATGCATCAGGATGTATCAGGATGTAACAGGATGTATCAGGATGTAACAGGATGTATCAGGATGTAACAGGATGTATCAGGATGTATCAGGATGTATCAGGATGTAACAGGATGTATCAGGATGTAACAGGATGTAACAGGATGTAACAGGATGCATCAGGATGTATCAGGATGTAACAGGATGTAACAGGATGTAACAGGATGTATCAGGATGTATCAGGATGTATCATGATGTATCAGGATGTATCAGGATGTAACAGGATGTACCAGGATGTATCAGGATGTATCAGGATGTAACAGGATGTAACAGGATGTAACCGGATGTATCAGGATGTATCAGGATGTAACAGGATGTAACAGGATGTAACAGGATGTATCAGGATGTATCAGGATGTAACAGGATGTAACAGGATGTATCAGGATGTATCAGGATGTATCAGGATGTAACCGGATGTAACAGGATGTATCAGGATGTATCAGGATGTAACAGGATGTAACAGGATGTATCAGGATGTATCAGGATGCATCAGGATGTATCAGGATGTAACAGGATGTAACAGGATGTAACAGGATGTATCAGGATGTAACAGGATGTATCAGGATGTAACAGGATGTATCAGGATGTATCAGTCAGGATGTATCAGGATGTATCAGGATGTATCAGGATGTAACAGGATGTAACAGGATGTAACAGGATGTATCAGGATGTAACAGGATGTATCAGGATGTAACAGGATGTATCAGGATGTAACAGGATGTATCAGGATGTAACAGGATGCATCAGGATGTATCAGGATGTAACAGGATGTATCAGGATGTAACAGGATGTAACAGGATGTATCAGGATGTAACAGGATGCATCAGGATGTATCAGGATGTATCAGGATGTAACAGGATGTATCAGGATGTAACAGGATGTAACAGGATGTAACAGGATGTATCAGGATGTAACAGGATGTATCAGGATGTAACAGGATGTAACAGGATGTATCAGGATGTATCAGGATGTAACAGGATGCATCAGGATGTATCAGGATGTATCCCATCATAACAGCCAACAGTGGAAATGTTGAAACAGGGAGTAAATCAGAAATGTGATTCTTCATAATCTGTGGTGGTGAATTCATAATCTATGTGATGTGTGTGTGTGGGTCTTACCGTAGCCGATCATGCAGGACTCGTCTCGGTCAAACTGGATGATTCTGGTTATTTTGGAGCAGAGTTGGATCTCCTTGTAAAGCTGCAAGGCAACAGAAACACACATTTCTAATTATATAAAAGTCACAACGCAGCCCAGAGATCTATCTAACACACAACGCAGCACAGAGTCTCACACACAGAAAGCAGCCCAGAGTCTCACACACAGAGTCTAACACACAGGATCTATCTAACACACACAGAGTCTCACACACAGGATCTATCTGACACACGTAGAGTCTAACACACAGGATCTAACACACAGAGTCTAACACACAGGATCTATCTAACACACGCAGAGTCTAACACACAGGATTTATCTAACACACGTAGAGTCTAACACACAGGATTATACTGCTAAGTGGATTACTGACAGAAAGGTAGAAAGAAATAAACAAACTAAACCGAACCCTAACCCCCAGGACAATATTTTTCCTGAAAGATATTTTTAAGGTTTATATAATGTCTGAGTCATTGCAGCAAAAACCTGGAGACATTAAAGACGTTTGGTGATTCTAGTGAGGCGACACGGATGAGACGACCAGGAAATAAAACACCAGGCAGCTTGTCTGAGGTAAACATCATGTATCTAATGTATAATAACAAATACTAGCCTGTTAATAATTCATAACATATGATGCTTCATTATCAGTGGGGATTTACAGATATACAGCTCCCTGCATCTTAGAGGACGACTCAGAAATGCAATGCGATGGCTTTCATATGAAGCCTATCAGTGAACAGTAGGAATGTGCTATATATATATGTATATACAGACTGTATATAGGGAGAAGTTTGGGTCTGGGTTTGAGAGCTCAGCGGGGTTTCTAAGACTGAGCCATGAGATTTTCTGTAAAAAAAAAAAAAAATACCAAGTCACACACGTCCTCCTCTGGTTTGGGGATGTAGAACTGCACTTGGTTCTCGATTAAAAACTTCAGGCGCAAGTAATGTTTGGTGGGGTCCAGCTGGTGAGCCTGTGGGGTACAGGAGAGACAGACAGAAAGACAGACAGACAGACAGACGGTTGGTAGAGGATCAGTAGGCTGAAGGTTCTCATGAAGGGCAGAGGAACAGCCAATCAGAGTGAGTCACATGTATGACACAGTCTGGTCATTTGGTCCGCATGTCGGCAACCAAATCAAAACGTTCAGACTTTTCTTTTGAAACACGGAACTACGTTTCAACATTGTTGAGAATCACGACACAAACTCGCTAGTCAAGCCTAAACACTGCAACAACACAATGGATTGGGTGAGTAATCCCCACTGCTACCTAGTTAACTACAACACTACTTTACATTGTTACCTAGTTAACTAGAACACTACTTTACATTGTTACCTAGTTAACTACAACACTACTTTACATTGTTACGTAGTTAACTATAACACTACTTTACATTGTTACCTAGTTAACTATAACACTACTTTACATTGTTACCTAGTTAACTACAACACTACTTTACATTGTTACCTAGTTAACTACAACACACTTTACATTGTTACCTAGTTAACTACAACACTACTTTACATTGTTACCTAGTTAACTAGAACACTACTTTACATTGTTACCTAGTTAACTACAACACTACTGTACTTTACATTGTTACCTAGTTAACTATAACACTACTTTACATTGTTACCTAGTTAACTACAACACTACTTTACATTGTTACCTAGTTAACTACAACACTACTTTACATTGTTACCTAGTTAACTACAACACTACTTTACATTGTTACCTAGTTAACTAGAACACTACTTTACATTGTTACCTAGTTAACTAGACCACTAATTTACATTGTTACCTAGTTAACTACAACACTACTTTACATTGTTACCTAGTTAACTAGAACACTACTTTACATTGTTACCTAAGTTAACTAGAACACTACTTTACATTGTTACCTAGTTAACTACAACACTACTTTACATTGTTACCTAGTTAACTACAACACTACTTTACAGTGTTACCTAGTTAACTAGAACACTACTTTACAGTGTTACCTAGTTAACTAGAACACTACTTTACATTGTTACCTAGTTAACTAGAACACTACTTTAAATTGTTAGCAGGCTCACAAAACAAGCTGTGTTAGTCGACTAGTGATGTGTCGTTGATTTTCAACAATGCGGAAATGTATTCATATTTCTAAAGAAAAGTCTGATCATTGAGATTGATTGAGATTGAGATTGAGATAACGTTTATTGCCATTATGCATACACATTAAGCATACACATATAGGAATTTGATTCGGCGTTACAGTAAGAGCATTACTACTTTTCTAAACAAATGCAATGCAAACAAAACAACACAGGACAGACAGCAGTGCAGACAGAACACAACAAACATTACAATGATTGTTGTGATTCTCAACAACGTAGAAACGTAGTTCCGTGTTTCAAACAGAAAAGTCTGAACATTTTGATCGGTTGGTCCGATATGAGCACCAAAGCATTAACGTGTCACAGATGCTCTAAAGCAGGGGTGTCCAAACTTTTTTCACAGAGGGCCACATACAGAAAAATATATTCAAGGCTGGGCCACTCAGTAGAGGTGAGGTATCGCCTCTGTATTACAGTTAATCGAATGTAGGTCAATTATGCTTGATACATACAAAGAAAAACAGCCCATATCATAACTTTCCATTAAATGTTTTTTCTTTTTTTATAAAGACGGCTCATTCTCAAAACAGCAGCCTCAGATTGCTTCTTAGTAAGAGTGATAGAGCACGTCCCCATATTCAGCATCAACATCACATAGGAAAGCTTGATATTCTCTGTGGTAGAGCCCTCGTGCTCTAATTATGTTGATAGTTTTCACAACTGTGTTCATCACATCATTAAGCTGGACTGCCTTGGCACAGAGGGCTTCTTGGTGGATGATGAGTGTACAGGGTTTTTCCTGGCTCAAAATGAGGCGGAGGTGGTGTTTGACATCGGGGGGGACCCATGAAGCAGGGCTGTCAAACACTTAATTTCTTGCATTCTGGTGAATTGATATGCACCAATTTGTGCCCTTTCTGCATCAATTTATGGTGGAAAGTTCATTATTTATGTAAAGGAAAACACAATATTCAGGCACCCGATGACCATTCAAAATATAATGTAATATAATGCAATATACGGCTCTCAGGCATTCTGTACTTTCAAATATGTATTCTCCTTGAGCAGTCAACATCAACTATAAGCTATTTCGCTAGCGAAAACGAAAGCTAACTTATTTGCTAAACAGCGCCCCCGCCACCACGTTGGCGCAATGCCGCAATTGCAGTTAGAAATGACAGAATAATTATATGTTTTGAATTTGTTTTGGGCCAATTAAAAACGGACCATGGGCCGCAGTTGGCCCGCGGGCCGTAGTTTGGACACCCCTGCTCTAAAGCCTCGTTGAGCAACACATAGAACATATCAGATGAAGGATATTGGACACTGAGAGGCGTGGGTCAGATAGAGGTGTGGGTCAGATAGACCCAGGGGTCAGATAGACCCAGGGTCTGGTACCTTGCAGATGGTGTCCAGGGCGTCAAGGGCGGACTCCCCAGGCGTGATGATGGCCAGGACGGGCTGGTCGTTGGGCAGACACACCCAGGACGGCGTCAGCTGGTCGGGCTTCCAGGTGTCGCTGTCAGTGGTGGACTGAGGGGCGCTCTTCACCGTCCCCGCCTCACTCTTCTACACACACAGAGAAGTTTAGGGAAGGGAAGTGTAGTTGTACAGCGCATCTCATACAACAGGGCAATTCAAAGTGCTTTACATACATTATTAAAATACAGCAAGAGGAGCATAGTAGGAAACATTTTTTTACAATGAATAAAAGCAAATATAAGAAGTCAATAGATAAAACATAGTCAATAGATAAAGACAATAGTTAATGGATAAAATACATTGATAGAAGTGTTTGTGTTTAATCATAACTACGTTTTTTTCTTCACTTTTCCACGATATTATTTTATTTTTTGAGATGCACCTGTATTTCACCTGAGCTTTGCCTTACACCTTAGAGTCTTACACCTTAGAGTCTTATACCTTAGAGTCTTACACCTTA